>NC_090656.1:248701954-248971954 GCF_040937935.1 Hyperolius riggenbachi
ACAGTGTGACCCTCACTGATAAGAAATTCCCCTTTTTACCTCTTTCCTGCTCTCAGAAGCCATTTTCTTCTTGGAAAATGTTTTATACTTGGAATTTCTTATCAGTAAGGGTCACTCTGTAGTCACTTCCTGTCAGGACTGAGTCAGCCACTTACATAACTGATATTTAAATATCATACCTGATATTTAACTCTTTCAGGCAGAGAAAGAAAAAAAGGAACACAGCCTATTTATTTGTGTGCTAGGCACTGTACATACACATGTCTATCTCATCATGTCACATGTCAATTCAGGTATCCTTTAATGGCTGTGTGCTGAGTTATGTTGATGGGACAGGAGCAGTTGAAAAAGTTGCGACAAAAAATGGGTGCAATTGTTATTTATCGATATATATGTGGATACAGTTGTTAATCGTAATATAGAAAGTTGTTACGCTATTTAGCAGGTGGCTGCAGTTATATTGAAATGTATCGTATAATTGTTAGCGGGGATCAGGGGGTGTTAAAGGGACTCCGAGCTCTAACTAAAATCAAAATCTGAACTTACCTGGGGCTTTCTCCTGCTCACCGTAGGTCGGGAGGTCCCTCGGCTTCCATCTGGCTCTTCTCCCAGAGCCTGGTCAGAAATGCTCTCCAGTGGCTCCCAGCGACACTGGGCCCGAGTGTCGGGCTCCTTCTTCCTGAAACGTCACGTCTGTCGTCACCACGCGGTTTAACCGCTAGGCACCACCAGGGAGGTCTTAGGGTTAGGCACCACCAGGGAGGTCTAAGGGTTAGGCACCACCAGGGGGGTCTAGGGGTTAGGCACCATCAGAGGGGTGGAGGTCTTAGGGTTAGGCACCACCAGAGGGGTGGAGGTCTTAGGGTTAGGCACCACCAGAGGGGTCTTAGGTTTAGGCACCACCAGGGAGGTCTTAGGGTTAGGCACCACCAGGGAGGTCTTAGGGTTAGGCACCACCAGGGGGGTCTAGGGGTTAGGCACCATCAGAGGGGTGGAGGTCTTAGGGTTAGGCACCACCAGAGGGGTGGAGGTCTTAGGGTTAGGCACCACCAGGGGGGTCTTAGGTTTAGGCACCACCAGGGAGGTCTTAGGGTTAGGCACCACCAGGGAGGTCTTAGGGTTAGGCACCACCAGGGGGGTCTAGGGGTTAGGCACCATCAGAGGGGTGGAGGTCTTAGGGTTAGGCACCACCAGAGGGGTCTTAGGTTTAGGCACCACCAGGGAGGTCTTAGGGTTAGGCACCACCAGGGAGGTCTTAGGGTTAGGCACCACCAGGGAGGTCTTAGGGTTAGGCACCACAAGGGGGGTCTAGGGGTTAGGCACCATCAGAGGGGTGGAGGTCTTAGGGTTAGGCACCACCAGAGGGGTCTTAGGTTTAGGCACCACCAGGGAGGTCTTAGGGTTAGGCACCACCAGGGAGGTCTTAGGGTTAGGCACCACCAGGGGGGTCTTAGGTTTAGGCACCACCAGGGAGGTCTTAGGGTTAGGCACCACCAGGGAGGTCTTAGGGTTAGGCACCACCAGGGGGGTCTAGGGGTTAGGCACCATCAGAGGGGTGGAGGTCTTAGGGTTAGGCACCACCAGAGGGGTCTTAGGTTTAGGCACCACCAGGGAGGTCTTAGGGTTAGGCACCACCAGGGAGGTCTTAGGGTTAGGCACCACCAGGGAGGTCTTAGGGTTAGGCACCACCAGGGGGGTCTAGGGGTTAGGCACCATCAGAGGGGTGGAGGTCTTAGGGTTAGGCACCACCAGAGGGGTCTTAGGTTTAGGCACCACCAGGGAGGTCTTAGGGTTAGGCACCACCAGGGAGGTCTTAGGGTTAGGCACCACCAGGGGGGTCTTAGAGTTAGGCACCACCAGTAGAGGGTTCTGTGTGAGAATAGGGAGAGGTTAGGTTATAGTTAGTTAGGTTCAGCATTATCGGTAAATTTACACATAATGTAATACCGCAATTAAATTATTATTTACGGTTTTGTTATCGGTCTTGTTATTTACCGATATTGCTAGTAATATCGTTATTCAACGTCGCACCTAAATTAGCTCGCGACTTTTTCAAATGTATGCGATGGGACAGGGAATTTGCGCTGTTATACAAGCTGTACACTGACTGCTTTACATTGTATCACAGTGCCATATCTCCAGTGTTATCCCATTAAAAGATACAATAAAATATTAACAGCAATGTGAGCTACTGTAAAGGAAACTGCTCCCTTTGCAGAAGTTTACGATTTCTTTCTTCCGTTTAGTTTCTTGCAGTCAGTTCTGTGCACATCTGCTGGGAGATTGTTGCTATGCTGTGTGTGTATGTGTGTGCGTCCCGAGATGAATACTGTGTCAGGCCATTAATTGTGGGTTCCTTTTGTACATGAAATGTTATTTTTAACTAGTCCCAGAAGGATACACGAAACAGCTTCAGTATCTTCCTCATCGCTGTACAGATGTTATTAGTGCAACCGTGCAGTTCAGCTAAATTCATTCACTGCTCTTCTGCAAGAAAAGGCACTCCCGGCGTTCTGCGGAGACTGGGGGGGGGGTGCACTGTGGGGGGGCTCCGAGTGCGAGTGTATTTAATGTGCAGAACTTTCCTGTGGTCTAACAGCTCTCTGCTTCACATACAACACGCACATGTGTGTCCTACATGTGGTCAGGGGAGGATTTCCTTTCTAACATGTGAGCAACATATGAAAACTAAGGAAGGATACATAACTCTATAAAGAGGAACTTTCGCCACAGATAGTAGTAGGGAAAAATAAATCAAGTCATTGCAATGTGGGGTGTTAAAAAAATAGAAGTCAGATCAAGAAATGATTGATACTCGCTGTGTAATTGATGTTGTTTGATTTTCCGTGAAAACGCAGGTCAGCATCTTTACTTCTGGCAGAAATGACATAAACTGATTGCTTGGCAATTGGCAACAGCCACTATTTCCCACCATGGAACGAGGTTCATATACAGGAAACTGTTATGGCCATGGCATCACACTGTGGGAGGAGTTTATCCATTTTATCTGCCACACAAACATCCCTGATGATCTGTTGACCTCATGGAGGTGGTAAAATTGGTCAGCGATTGACTAATTTTACCATTGAATCTAAAGTGTGTACCAGGCTGGACACATAACTACAGCAACTGTTTCTGTATTTTAGCAATGGTAACAAAAAGTTATAATGCAGATGTAGTTGAATAAACTCAGTAGAAAAGTCATGGCAGTTTAGGGCTCCGGTGTGCAGACCAGCAGCAGTGCTGCTCAATGCCTGGTGCTGCATTTCAGTGTAACAGGCAACGGATATTGCAGCTGCAGAAGCTGACCCTCTGACTGTTTTATTTCGCACCGACACTTACACACGTCCCAGGAACAATCACTACACCTAACATATAACACGTGTGCACTCGACGGAACACCGCAGACGGTACGAGCAGGGATTGCCTGCTATTGTGACACACATGAACAACCTCAAGCAGGGGTTCCTGATATACAGCAAACCCCAAAGTACAAGTAGTTCAGTTTCGCTTTAGATCTGTCGAGGTTGCATCGTAAATCGTTTAGTCATCTCCTGAATGAACTGGCTGTGTTGCATCATATTAAGACTGATTGGCATAAGTTGTTGTTTTTATCGAGAGCTTGTTAAACGTTAATGTGTAATAACACTGAGGTCGGGTAACAGCAGCTTACACAACGCCAAACATCTGTGTCCCAATCAAACACCTCTTATTAGGCCAACCGATGCATGGCGAGATAGGTGACTCGACAGACCGGCGTGCTGAGAAAATGGCAGGGTTGGTTGTTTGAATCAGGTTTAGATGCAGATGCCGATCGAAAAAAAGCAGCTCAGTAAATAAAAAAATAAAAAAATGTTGGCAATAGTGAGTTCAAAAAGAATTTGTAACAGGAAGCAGTAACGTTTTTACCACCTGGTAACGTGGAGGTTATGGACCTGAACTCTTGCACAGGATAGAAGGATCCTATCTTTGGATGCGGAGAAGGCCTTCGACAGAATAAATTGGACTTACTTAGAGCTAACATAGAGAAATGTACCCTGTATGTATTTAGAGAGTTTAGCCTGTCTAATTGTCTTATCTGTGACTAATCACCAGTGTAATTTGATCTCTCAGTTGTATCAGCTCAGGAATTTCCTCTGCCATGGCAGAGCAGCTAATTTGTAAACACAGGATGTTAACCTTCTGTCGGCTTCCATGAAAGCAGGAAGCAGACACACTGCAGATTTATTGCAGGATTTGGATCAGCTGTAACAAATAAATGTTTTTATGTAAAGGCTATTATGCTGTTGCTTATCTTTTAGACCAGAGAGGAAGTTTTGAGTTAAGGTCTGTTTTAAGTTTCTGTCTATTTAGACATACATAGCTGCGTTATATACGCGTAGCTGAGCCATGTGACGCTGATCTATGCCTTAGCACTTTTTGTTGAATTTTAAAATGAGAAGAAATCCTTGTTTGTTTGAGATCCGGATCTTGAATGGCAGATTAAACAGTCCCCAGGGTCACCCCGGCGTGCTGCTGTGAGGAAGGCCTTGCGGTTAGATGCGCTGTGGTGATACGAAGGATGAGCGCGCTCGCTGTGTCCATGAACGCGTTTGTGTGCAAACAATTCGCTGGAACTGTGTGCAGTCACAGTGTTTGCTGGAAGTGCTCCTTATAGCGATATGACTCACCCGCCTCCCGACCTCAGCTGCACACAGCTGTCATCAGAAGCCCTGTATTCAGCACACTATAGAACACAGGAAGGTGTATCGTACGACAGAAAAGGGAAGCAGAAAAAGAAACAGTATGGCATAAGCCAAATACTTCTGTGTACGTTTATATTTATCCAGGCCATGGTCAGGGGCGTAGCAATAGGGGGTGCAGAGGTTGCGACCGCAGCGGAGCCCTTGGGCCAGAGGGGCCCCGAAGGGCCCTCCCTCAACTACAGTATTAGCTCTCTATTGGTCCTGTGCTCATAATAATCACTTCTTAATAATAATATACTTTGAATAGTGATAATCATTAACAAACTGTTCCCCATTCCCTTCTTGCACCTCTGACACTGTAGTTGCCATTGGCAGGGATTGCTATGTATAGAGTGCTTGGGGGTAATCAGTAACAAGCTGCTCCCCATCCCCTTCTTGCACCTCTGACACTGTAGTTGCCATTGGCAGGGATTGCTATGTATAGAGTGCTTGGGGGTAATCAGTAACAAGCTGTTCCCCATCCCCTTCTTGCACCTCTGACACTGTAGTTGCCATTGGCAGGGATTGCTATGTATAGAGTGCTTGGGGGGTAATCAGTAACAAGCTGCTCCCCATCCCCTTCTTGCACCTCTGACACTGTAGTTGCCATTGGCAGGGATTGCTATGTATAGAGTGCTTGGGGGTAATCAGTAACAAGCTGTTCCCCATCCCCTTCTTGCACCTCTGACACTGTAGTTGCCATTGGCAGGGATTGCTATGTATAGAGTGCTTGGGGGGTAATCAGTAACAAGCTGTTCCCCATCCCCTTCTTGCTCCTCTGACACTGTAGTTGCCATTGGCAGGGATTGCTATGTATAGAGTGCTTGGGGGTAATCAGTAACAAGCTGCTCCCCATCCCCTTCTTGCACCTCTGACACTGTAGTTGCCATTGGCAGGGATTGCTATGTATAGAGCGCTTGGGGGGTAATCAGTAACAAGCTGCTCCCCATCCCCTTCTTGCACCTCTGACACTGTAGTTGCCATTGGCAGGTTTTGGTGCGCCGTATCAATTTTTATTTATAGAGTTCTTGGGGGGCCCCATGTAAAACTTGCATCGGGGCCCACAGCTCCTTAGCTGTGCCACTGACCATGGTATATCCATATCCTCCAAAGACATCTTCCTAACCACATCATGCATCTCGCAATCCCATACACAACTACAGGACTTCACTAGAGCTGCCCCCATCCTTTGGAACTCTCTCACACTACCCATCAGGCTTGCCTCCTCCTTCAACACCTTCAAACAAGCCCTCAAAACTCACCTTTTTAAGGAGGCCTACCCGACCTCACTGCTGCCCTAACTCTCTCTGAGGAGAACCTCTCAACACAGCCCCCCACCTTTCATGTCACCACCCCCTCCCTCTAGATCATACATGTCAAACTCTGGCCCGTGGGCCAAATCTGGCCCCTGGAGCCATTAAATTTGGCTCTCAAAGGGTTTCCCCACTTTGCATTATGTGTAGGAGGACCACTAGACACCAGGGAACTGTAAAGGGGAGGGTGGGGGCCACTAGACACCAGGGAACTGTATAGGGGAAGGAGGGCCACTAGACACCAGGGAACTGTATAGGGGAAGGAGGGCCACTAGACACCAGGGAACTGTATAGGGGAGTGTGGGGGCCACTAGACACCAGGGAACTGTATAGGGGAAGGAGGGCCACTAGACACCAGGGAACTGTATAGGGGAAGGAGGACCACTAGACACCAGGGAACTGTGTAGGAGTTGGAGGGGGGCAATTAGACACCTGGGAACTTTATAAGGGAGGAAGGCGGCCAGTAGACAATGAGGTTGGCCCGCGACTTGGTACAATTTAGGCACACTTTGTATTTGAGTTTGACACCCCTGCTCTAGATTGTAAGCCTTTAGCTAGGCCATCTCACCTTGTGTATCATACATGATTGTGCACTTTACTCACAGAATAATGTGAACTTGTATTATTGGGACTACCACTCCAGTGTATGATCTGGCATTGTATTACTACTTGTATTGTGATGTATCTTATTGCGTATCACCTGTATTGTGCTGTCTGTCACCCCTGTCTGTAATCTTATGTATTGTGCAGCGTTGTGTAATATGTTGGCGCTATACAATGTCGGACTGGGAGGAGGAAAAACAGAGGAAATCCACCTGCTGGCCAAGGAAGCAGTAACCCTGTGTTATCCCTCCCAATACAAACCTGCAGCAAGTCCTCACTGTGAGCAGCAACACCTGATCACTGCTGCTTGGCCAGCAAGGGGATATCCTCTGCTTTTCCATCTCCCAGTCCGACACTGGGGCTATATAAATCTAGTCCTACCTAATAAAGTGTCGCTATGTCCGTCCGTCAGTGCTTTTTGTGCACTGCGCATGCGCAGGGACGCAGAGACGCTGCCGAGAGCCGGAGGAGGACGGGGCCAGAAGGGGCGGGCGTGTGTGCGTCGCGTACAGCGGGCGTGCGCGCGACGGGTGTGCGGTGCGGCGCATTAGGGACAGACCTAGCCCGTTTTTAAACGGCCTTAGGTCCACTAGTAAATAATAATATCCAACCGAAAAATAAGGTAGCCTCAGATGGACACAGTTTTTGTTCTAGCAGATGTTACAACATACAGTAAATTACAGTAAATTATTCAGGATACTTTTATGTTAACTATCCTGGTTTCTGTACTTCCTATATGTATATATCGCTGTACAGGTAGTCCCCGACTTACGAACGACCCGCCGATACGAACGGCATGCATTCAGTGTTTCCATGGGAACAAGTCCCAAATTTTTTTTTTTAAATTGGACTTGTAGTTTTTGAGAAAATCGATTTTTAAAAAATTTTAAGAAAAAAAATGGCTTTTAAACTTGTATAAGCAGGCACAGAGGGCAGAGGGGGGCACAGAGGAGATACAGGGGACAGAGATGGCACATTGTTCCGACTTAAGAACAGATTCAGGTTAAGAACGAACCTACAGTCCCTAACTTGTTCGTTAACCGGGGACTACCTGTAT
Source organism: Hyperolius riggenbachi (assembly GCF_040937935.1). NCBI lineage: Eukaryota > Metazoa > Chordata > Amphibia > Anura > Hyperoliidae > Hyperolius > Hyperolius riggenbachi. The sequence goes on from NC_090656.1 coordinate 248,709,652, forward strand.
ATTGGTATGTAGCCCTGCCCTAGGTAGGATTAGACAGTGAGCTCCTCTGAGTACAGTAAGTGACATGACTCTGTACTCTGTAATGTGCTGCAGAGTATGTCAGTGCTATATAAATACATAATAATAATATGGTAGGACATTAGACTATGACTATGGTAGGATTAGAGTGTGAGCCCCTCTGAGGACAGTCAGTGACATGACTATGTACTCTGTAATGTGCTGCAGGAGATGTCAGTGCTACATAAATACATAATAATAATATGGTAGGATATTACACTATGACTATGGCAGGATTAGAGTGTGAGCTCATCTGGGGACAGTCAGTGACATGACTATGTACTCTGTAATGTGCTGCAGAGTATGTCAGTGCTATATAAATACATAATAATAATATGGTAGGACATTAGACTATGACTATGGTAGGATTAGAGTGTGAGCTCCTCTGAGGACAGTCAGTGACATGACTATGTACTCTGTAATGTGCTGCAGAAGATGTCAGCGCTATATAAATACATAATAATAATAATATGGCAGGACATTAGACTATGACTATGGCAGGGATTAGAGTGTGAGCACCTCTGAGGACAGTCAGTGACATGACTATGTACTCTGTAATGTGCTGCAGAAGGTGTCAGTGCTATATAAATACATAATAATAATATGGTAGGACATTAGACTATGACTATGGTAGGATTAGATTGTGAGCTCCTCTGAGGACAGACAGTGACATGACTATGTACTCTGTAATGTGCTGCAGAAGATGTCAGTGCTATATAAATACATAATAATATGTTAGGACATTAGACTATGACTATGGTAGGATTAGATTGTGAGCTCCTCTGAGGACAGTCAGTGACATGACTATGTACTCTGTAATGTGCTGCAGGAGATGTCAGTGATATATAAATACATAATAATAATATGGTAGGACATTAGACTATGACTATGGTAGGATTAGAGTGTGAGCTCCTCTGAGGACAGTCAGTGACATGACTATGTACTCTGTACAGTGCTGCAGGAGATGTCAGTGCTATATAAATACATAATAATAATATGGCAGGACATTAGACTATGACTATGGCAGGATTAGAGTGTGAGCTCATCTGGGGACAGTCAGTGACATGACTATGTACTCTGTAATGTGCTGCAGAGTATGTCAGTGCTATATAAATACATAATAATAATATGGTAGGACATTAGACTATGACTATGGTAGGATTAGAGTGTGAGCTCCTCTGAGGACAGTCAGTGACATGACTATGTACTCTGTAATGTGCTGCAGAAGATGTCAGCGCTATATAAATACATAATAATAATAATATGGTAGGACATTAGACTATGACTATGGTAGGATGAGATGGTGAGCTCCTCTGAGGACAGTCAGTGACATGACTATGTACTCTGCAAAGTGCTGCAGAAGATATCAGTGCTATATACAGTGGCTTGCAAAAGTATTCAGCCCCCTTGAAGTTTTCCACATTTTGTCACATTACTGCCACAAACATGAATCAATGTTATTGGAATTCCACGTGAAAGACCAATACAAAGTGGTGTACACGTGAGAAGTGGAACGAAAATCATACATGATTCCAAATTTTTTTTACAAATAAATAACTGCAAAGTGGTGTGTGCATAATTATTCGGCCCCCCTGAGTCAATACTTTGTAGAACCACCTTTTGCTGCAATTACAGCTGCCAGTCTTTTAGGGTATGTCTCTACCAGCTTTGCACATCTAGAGACTGAAATCCTTGCCCATTCTTCTTTGCAAAACAGCTCCAGCTCAGTCAGATGAGATGGACAGCGTTTGTGAACAGCAGTTTTCTATCTTGCCACAGATTCTCGATTGGATTTAGATCTGGACTTTGGCTGGGCCATTCTAACACATAGATATGTTTTGTTTTAAAGCATTCCATTGTTGCCCTGGCTTTATGTTTAGGGTCATTGTCCTGCTGGAAGGTGAACCTCCGCCCCAGTCTCAAGTCTTTTGCAGACTCCAAGAGGTTTTCTTCCAAGATTGCCCTGTATTTGGCTCCATCCATCTTCCCATCAACTCTGACCAGCTTCCCTGTCCCTGCTGAAGAGATGCACCCCCAGAGCATGATGCTGCCACCACCATATTTGACAGTGGGGATGGTGTGTTCAGAGTGATGTGCAGTGTTAGTTTTCTGCCAAACATAGCGTTTTGCATTTTGGCCAAAAAGTTCCATTTTGGTCTCATCTGACCAGAGCACCTTCTTCCACATGGTTGCTGTGTCCCCCACATGGCTTGTGGCAAACTGCAAACAGGACTTATTATGCTTTTCTGTTAACAATGGCTTTCTTCTTGCCACTCTTCCATAAAGGCCAACTTTGTACAGTGCACGACTAATAGTTGTCCTATGGACAGATTTCCCCACCTGAGCTGTAGATCTCTGCAGCTCGTCCAGAGTCACCGTGGGCCTCTTGACTGCATTTCTGATCAGCACTCTCCTTCTTCGGCCTGTGAGTTTAGGTGGATAGCCTTGTCTTGGTAGGTTTACAGTTGTGCCATACTCCTTCCATTTCTGAATGATCGCTTGAACAGTGCTCCTTGGGATGTTCAAGGCTTTGGAAATCTTTTTGTAGCCTAAACCTGCTTTGAATTTCTCAATAACTTGATCCCTGACCTGTCTTGTGTGTTCTTTGGACTTCACGGTGTTGTTGCTCCCAATATTCTCTTAGACAACCTCTGAGGCCCTCACAGAGCAGCTGTATTTGTACTGACATTAGATTACACACAGGTGCACTCTATTTAGTCATTAGCACTCATCAGGCAATGTCTATGGGCAACTGACTGCACTCAGACCAAAGGGGGCTGAATAATTACGCACACCCCACTTTGCAGTTATTTATTTGTAAAAAATGTTTGGAATCATATATGATTTTCCTTCCACTTCTCACGTGTACACCACTTTGTATTGGTGTTTCACGTGGAATTCCAATAACATTGATGCATGTTTGTGGCAGTAATGTGACAAAATGTGGAAAACTTCAAGGGGGCCGAATACTTTTGCAACCCACTGTAAATACATGAAAACAATAATTACTTTAATGCCTGGTGGAAGGTGAGAACTGTCTATAAAAGGTCCAGGAAAACACGATACAACAGCATTGTATGTTGATGACAAATGGTGTTGAAGGCTGCCATCTCTGTTTATCTAATAAGGAAATAAAAAAGAAAGTCAAGAATCCGCAACCGGAAACAGACTTGCAGCACCAGCGCCACGCCCTGGATTTCCAGCCTTCCATTTCATTATCCCATCGGAAGGCCTAAATCCAGGCTAGAGAAACAAGTTAACATGCATTATGTTTATTTAGTTTGACAGGTCCCTAATCTAAAGGAATTTATATCTACTTTACAAAACAAAAAGCAGCCACACAGCTATTCTGATGACTTATCGGTCTGGTCACATCATCACAGCTATCCTGTTTGAAATGATGTCACCTAGTAGGAGGGACTGTGTGCGCAGCCTTTAGGCAGACCCTGCATCTGCCTCAGGATGGGAAAAGGGTGTTGTTTTCAGACCGCTGCATGCTGTCAGTCACAACTGGCAGCATGCGGACCTGAACTCTGCTCTTGAAGGGAACCAGAGAGGAAGCACCCTTATGTATTTTACCATATATATCAGTAAGAACATTAGAGAAAACACTTACCCTGCTCTCTGTTTCATCCTCACTGCTAAAAGTATCTGTTATCAGCTGTGATAAGAATTCCGGACTAAGCATTCAGTCTGGCTTTGCAGGGAATAATTATAGCTGAGTCATTATAGCAGAACCACAAGGGGGCAGGCTTGGGCTTGAAAAGACACCAGAGAAGACAGACTCCGCTATAATCTTTCCGTAGCAAAGCTAGACTGAGTGCTCAGTCGGGGATTCTTATCAGAAGTGACAGTCAGATTAAACAGAGAACAATGAAACAAAGGGCAGATTAGGTGTTTACTGTCATGTTCCCACTGATTTATAAGGTACAATACAAGAGGGTGCTTCATCTCTGGTTCTCTTTAAGCAATAGCATAATAACCTTTAACAGACATAGATCATTTATATCGCACTTTTCTCCTGGCAGACTCAGAGCACCAGAGCTGCAGCCGCTAGGGCGCGCTCTATAGCCAGTGTCAGTGTTAGGGAGTCTTGCCCAAGGTCTCCTACTGAGTATGTTGCTGGCTTACTGAACAGGAAAAGCTGAGATTCTAACCCAGGTCTCCTGTGTCAGAAGCAGAGCAACTATCCAGCCACCGCTCTTTGTTAGGGCATGTTCACACTAGGGGCATTTTCTGGCTTTTTTCAAGCGTAGGCGATTTTCAAAATTGGCTACAAAACGCTTTGTGCAATGATTCTCTCTGAGAAAGATCATATCTGCGCATTTTGTCCACTTTGCGCTCCACAAAGTGGTGCCTGTACCAATTTTGGGGCTAAGCGGTCATAAAATCGCTTTATTCGGCGCTTGCTTTTGCGGTTTTAAGAATAAATACTTGTATTTATTCTTTTCCGTGTCTGAGCACACAGAAAAGAGGCTTTAACATCCTGTGTTTACAAATTAGCTGCTCTGCAGAGGCAGCCAGCTGGCACAGCTGAGAGATCAAATTAGACTTGTGATTAGTCGCAGATGAGGGGTAATTAGACAGGATAAACTCTCTAAATAAATACAGGGACAAGACGAACATCTACATACGATAAATAGGACCCTGCAGTAAGAGGGATATGGAGGGTATGGAGTTCAGCTGATCCTCTGCTTCTACTACTGTCAGACTCAGAAGGAGTACACAGATAGGGATTCTCATTCGGATACCGCAGCGTTCATTGTTCGTGGAAATCACAGGCTGCAAAATACTGCAGACATTTTAGAATAGTCACAAGACTCAGTAAAACTCGGTAGTATCCGTCCGAGTCTTGTGTTTGGTCTAAAATTTCCGTACAATTCCGATCTCTGCATTCTTTGATTGTTCCAATACTACCGAAAATACGGATTCCACAAAACAACTTTTTTTTTTAAATTACCTAACTTTAATAACAAAAATGACAAAAACCCCAAACCATCTCCGCTGTAATTGGTATCGGAAATTTAGTTTTTCGCAGAAATCTGTGGAATTGCAGTGTTCTCCCCCCAAAATTTTGCAGACGGGTGGCATGAAAAAGTAGCCGGGTGGGGCGAGATGAGAGAATGCAGGGCCCTTGCTTCTGTGAGCAACTTTGCCTACAGCATAGGAGGAGGTGAGCCGATGACAGCCGGGTGCTCACCAAAACTAGATGGGTGGAATACCCGGCTAAAAGAGCCTGGGGAGTCCCCAGGCTCTTTTAGCCGGGTATTCCACCGTCCCCAGGCTCTTTTAGCCGGGTATTCCACCCATCTAGTTTTGGTGACCACCCGGCTGTCATCGGCTCACCTCCTCCTATGCTGTAGGCAAAGGGAGAACACTGAATTAGTCATTGGAATTTTAACAGGAATTGGCAATTGCCATTTCTGACCATGCCTACTGTATATGCAGATCGAAAGCTCTGACTACACTAGCTGCATGCTTGTTCCAGGTATGATTTAAACACTAGTCAAACCAGACAGATCAGCTGGACAGCCAGGCAACTGGCATAGTCTAATCCTTTGGCGCCACGCCTATAAGTTACCTTGTGTGAGACAACATATCGATACACAGGGCCACCCACCGCTATGTGTAGTGAGTGCTGTCATATTTACCATTATCTCGTTGTCAGTGGGCCTCCTTTTCCTCCAGGGAGCCGCACTGTATGACAACTTCCTCCAGCAGTCACATGACATGTCACATGGGATACTTTTGGTGGAGGGAGACTTGATTGCCACCTACCTGTGTTTAGGGGGGAGGGAGGTGAAAAGTTAACTAAATGTGATCTTTTGATGCGATTTGAATGATCAAAACTAATCTGAAGGCAATTATAGATTGTTCACAATTACTGAACGATTCTTGCTTCAGAATCAGATTCAATCATAAAATCCAACTTTCGGATCGATTTTATCCTATTAAGCAATCAACCAAAGGATCGTTCAGTATCGACTGCCTTCACAAACAGCGAATTTTCTATACAATTCGATCATTAAAATCGCATTGAAAGATCGCATTTGGTGAAAAAATTGTAACATTAATGAGCACCTTTACACCTGCCTTACAAGTGTGCGTTGCGTATAGCAATGCCAATGCAAGGCAATGGGGCCTAGCACACTTGTCGCGTCACATTGCACCAGAGGTGCCGGATTGGCCGCCAACCTGCGGCAAAGTCAACAGCGTGTTACCGTCGGACTTCCACAAAGACGCGGTGGTGAAAGTAATGACAGTCAAAGGGCGATGCAGAAATTTTAACTATGTTGACGGCGGTGCGGCGCGGAAAGACGTGAGTACGACGGGGAAACCCGGAAATCCCAGTGATGTACTTCCTGTCAAGCAAGGAGTACATCACTTGGCAACGGGCACCGGAGAGCGTTCTGGGGCAGCACTATGCAAATGACCTTCTGCCGCAGTGTCATTTTAATGACGTTTTCTTTTGTGTTGTGGTGCGATGGGGGCGGAGCAAACGCACAGGCCAGGTGGAGAACCGGCCTCAAAGGAAATCAGTGGAACGGCCACCACGTCCCTCTTACTACATAATTACTTTAGGTGGGGAAAGATCACATGACACAGTTATTTAGGCTGGTTTGACCGGAGTTAGTACTGTTATCAGGGCCGAGGCAGAGGCGAGAGTGGCTCTAGTCTCAGGACGCAGTGTAGGAGGGGGGCGGGGCAGAGGTGAGAGAGGCTCTAGTCTCAGGGCGCAGTGTAGGAGGGGCGCAGGGCGGGGCAGAGGAGAGAGAGTCTCCAGTCTCAGGGCGCAGTGTAGGAGGGGCACAGGGCAGGGCAGAGGAGAGAGAGGCTCCAGTCTCAGGGCGCAGTGTAGGAGGGGAGCGCAGGGCGGGGCAGAGGTGAGAGAGGCTCCAGCCTCAGGGCGCAGTGTAGGAGGGGGGCAGGGCAGGGCAGAGGTGAGAGAGGCTCCAGCCTCAGGGCGCAGTGTAGGAGGGGGCGCAGGGCAGGGCAGAGGTGAGAGAGGCTCTAGTCTCAGGGCGCAGTGTAGGAGGGGAGCAGGGCGGGGCAGAGGCTAGAGAGGCTCCAGTCTCAGGGCGCAGTGTAGGAGGGGCGCAGGGCGGGGCAGAGGAGAGAGAGGCTCCAGTCTCAGGGCGCAGTGTAGGAGGGGGCACAGGGCGGGGCAGAGGTGAGTGAGGCTCTAGTCTCAGGGCGCAGTGTAGGAGGGCCGCAGGACGGGGCAGAGGCGAGAGTGGCTCTAGTCTCAGGGCGCAGTGTTGGAGGAGACGCAGGGCCGAGGCAGAGGCGAGAGAGGTTCCGGCCTCAGGGCGTAGTGTAAGAGGGGCGCACGACTCACTCAGCTATCATTCCCCTTTTGTGTTTGAAGCAGAGAGAAATAAGAGAAGGGGATACATGGCAGTGACTGCAAGCCGGATAACTAGAGATGAAGGTGTTGGGGGCTCTGGAGAGCCACCAGTGTGTGACGGCTGGGGTGGGAGGGATGGAGGGGAGCACTTCTGTGTCTCAGTCTTGGGTGCTGGAAGACCTTGTCCCGGCTCTGACTGTTAAATTCATTTGATAGTTCTTGGTGATTATTCTTTCGCTGTGTCTGACCTGACACTCAGATCTGGTTCTCTCATGAAGCAAGGTGAAACACTTGCATCAGGTGCAGAGATTATAGGGGCAGCATGTTTGTACTGTGTTTACACTTACAGCATGCAGGCAGAGGAGGAGGAGAAGCGAGAGGAGAGTGAGGTGAAGAGGTCATCATTGGGGAAAAGCAGCTTGTTGTGCTGTGTGAGATGTCTGACAGTGAATGAGGAAGGGGGAAGGAGAGCAGCATTGGAGAAAAGCAGCTTGTTGTGCTGTGGGAGGAGTCTGAAAGTGAGTGAGGAAGGGGGAAGGAGAGCAGCATTGGGGAAAAGCAGCTTGTTGTGCTGTGTGAGGAGTCTGACAGTGAATGAGGAAGGGGGAAGCAGGAGAGCATCATTGGGGAAAAGCAGCTTGTTGTGCTGTGTGAGGAGTCTGACAGTGAGTAAGGAGGGGGGAGGCAGGAGAGCAGCATTGGGGAAAAGCAGCTTGTTGTGCTGTGTGAGGAGTCTGACAGTGAGTGAGGAGGGGAGAGGCAGGAGAGCATCACTGGGGGAAAGCAGCTTGTTGTGCTGTGTGAGGAGTCTGACAGTGAGTGAGGAGGGGGGAGGTAGGAGAGCAGCACTGCGGAAAAGCAGCTTGTTGTGCTGTGTGAGGAGTATGAAAGTGAGTGAGGAGGGGGGAGGCAGGAGAGCAGAATTGGGGAAAAGCAGCTTGTTGTGCTGTGTGAGGAGTCTGACAGTGAGTGAGGAGGGGGGAGGTAGGAGAGCAGCACTGCGGAAAAGCAGCTTGTTGTGCTGTGTGAGGAGTCTGAAAGTGAGTGATGAGGGGGGAGGCAGGAGAGCAGCATTGGGGAAAAGCAGCTTGTTGTGCTGTGTGAGGAGTCTGACAGTGAGTGAAGAGGGGGGAGGCAGGAGAGCATCATTGGGGAAAAGCAGCTTGTTGTACTGTGTGAGGAGTCTGACAGTGAGTGAGGAGGGGGGAGGCAGGAGAGCAGCAGTGTATCATGTGACTTGCACAGCAGAACGGAGGAGGTGGCACTGCTGTCCTGTCTGAGGAGGAATGGAGGGGCTGAGGGTGAGCAGTTTGTTTATTACAGACTCACAGCCAGCCAGCGTGCTATTGTGTTGAGCTGCAGCATGTCATGTGAGAACGTTAAATGAAGCAGAGTAAATTGTCGGATGCTGCGCGATCATTCCGAATCGGCAAGGGGTGGGGGTGGGGGGGGGGGGGGGGGGTGAGGGGGGCATCCTCACAAGTTTGCCTCAGGCAGCAAAAAGTCTAGAACCGGTCCTGCTGACACTCGCTCCTCTTTCATTTCAGTGGTCAGCTGTCGCTTTCTGGGCGTCTTCCACGTGGAGAAAGGCAACAGATACAATCTGACCTCGGAGGAAGCAGAGAAGACATGCGCGGAGCTGGACACCGCTATCGCTACCAAGGACCAGGTGGAAGAAGCCCGTCAAGTGGGGTTCGAGATCTGCAGGTACGGCACCACCGTGTCTCCTGGAACACCAGTCTTGTCATTGTCAATCCGGGGGTGGGTCATATTTATAATCAGATTTTGGCGGTGGACCCTCTGCATTTATGTTGAGCCCCCTCTTGGGACTGGAGGGGTTAAGGCTACCATAAGGGGAGGTGGGGAGACCAGCACATAAAGAGGGAATTGTTTTAATCTGGGGTTGCTGGTTGTTATTGGGGAATGGTTAAGACACAGGGGGGGGGAGAGTTTTTAACTTTAGGCAGACGGCTATTTTGGTTGTGGATGCAAGGATCGTCAGCACACCCGTCTGAAAAGCACATCATATTTATTGTGCCAGTTTACGCAAGATAGACCAACAATTGTTTCGGGGACCGTGCAGGGTCCGTTTTTAAACGGGCCTTAGGTCTAGTATAATAATAATAATCCAAACATTTGTATAGTGCTTTTCTTCTGTTGGACTCAAAGCACTCAAAAGCTGCAGCCGCTGGGATGCGCTTAAAGGGAACCAGAGATGGCCAGCAAGGGAAAATGAAAAAAGCTTTTATACATACCTGGGGCTTCTTCCAGCCCCATAAGCCTGGATTGCTCCCACAGTCCCACGCCACCATCCTCCGCTTCCTGTATCGGCGGTACCGGGTCCCGTCACTTCTGGCGGACGCAGCCAATTGTCCGCATGAACAGGGGCTCCCTCCATACCCTTACGCATGCGGCTGCGCAGTAGGGCGCCACACGCGTACGGGTATGGAGGGAGCCCCTGTGATGCGGACAATTGGCCGCGTGCTGCCGCCGACTGGCCAAAACTTCGGGACCCGGTACCGGCAGAAACAGGAAGCGGTGGACGGCGGCGTGGGAGCGATCTGTGCGTATGGGGCTGGAGGAAGCCCCAGGTATGTATAATACCTTTCCTTATGTCATCTCTGGTTCTCTTTAAGAGGCCACCCTGCAGTGTTAGGGAGTCGTTCCTCAAACTTCTTACTGAATAGGTACTGACCCTATCCAGGATTAAAACCCTGGTCTTAGTCTCCCATGTCAAAAGCAGTGCCCTTAACCAGTACACTACCCAGCCACTATAGGGTTGAAATTGAAATTGGGTGGAATTTTTGTCCTTGCACAACAATTCATTGCACACAATCAGACTTTTCTGACCCTGTATTATAAGGGGGAGGTGTAAGCCCCAAGGGAGGAAGATAGAGCTATGAAGATGGTGGGTAAGTGATGGGTCTTGCTTGAATGAGTTGAGGGTGAGCCTGATAGGGAGAGAGGGAGTCCCATAGAGTAGAGGCAGCTCTGGAGAAGTCCTGGAGTCTCATGAGTGAGTAAGGGATGTGAGGGGTGGACATCAGTTGAGAAGGAAAAATGTTAAGGCCACTCCCACCTTCCTGAGGACCTCCTGAAAGTTAAATAACAGCCTGGGGCTTTTCACAATTAGCTAGGTGTTCTGGTACTGCGTGCACCTCAACCCTGTACAAGCACAATGCATGCTGGGACAGAGTCCCATATTTGTATGGCAACTGGTGTTCTTTAAAGCGGATTCTCTTTTGCAGGTATGGCTGGGTAGCCAACAATATGGTGATCATTCCACGAATAAAAGAGAATCCAATCTGTGCTGCTAACTTTGTGGGAATCTACGTACTTCAATCCAATCTCACCTCCGCCTTTGATGTTTTCTGCTACAACGCATCAGGTCAGTATGACTGCTCCACCACCAAACACGTAGGCATGCGCTGGGGGGATTGTGATACAAAACATTCTGTGTCTCATGCTGTGTCGGTAGCCTGGGACAGCCAATGAGATTCTAGCTCCTTCCACTTCAGTAAGCTGAAATCTCATTGGCTGTTGCAGTTTACTGCATATTTTATCATTTGTTTGCAACGTATTATCTGGACCAGTGTAAAGTGGTTATCAAGGAACCCAAGAAGCCTATAGGCAGATAACAACAAACTCTGCTGCTATGGGAGCCCAGGCCCCCCACACATAACCATATTTTTCGAACTATAAGACGCTCCTGACCATAAGATTCACCTAGGTGTAGAGGACAAAAACCAGGGGAATAAAATATATACTAAACCTGGTGCATCCATGGTGAAGGGACATCTTGTGGATTATGCCCCCTTTGTACCTCATGCCCCCCTGTACCTCTTGTGTCCCCCTCCGTCCTCTGTCCCCCTGTGTCCTCTGCATGGGCACAGTACTGGTAGTCCTCGACATTGCGGCAGGTTGGAGGTTAGTATTGGCAGGTGTTCACCAGTCAGGAACTCCCTGCATTTGGACTATAAGGCGCAGTGACCTTTTCCCCACTTTTGGAGAAGAAAAAGTTAGTCTTATAGTCCCAAAAATACAGTACTTGAGTTTCACCATCTATATCTGGCCAATTCAATCATGATGATCAATCGTGTTGCAACATTGCAGATATCAGTGTTTTTGTATTGGTTTTAAATAGAAATTGGATTGATGGGACTTGTTTGAAAAGGCCACAAACGACAATTTCCAATAGATTTCCTGCTGAAATCTATTTTAAATTGGTGTGCAGTGTGACCAGCTTCGCTGAGAGAGGGATCTATCTAATCAAAGTCAGCTTTATTTCCTCGATTACAGCACGGATGTTACCTGGACCTTGTTTTGTCACAAACAGGTTTGGCTGTAGTACAATTCAAACATACATGTTACGTATAGTAAGGAATGCACATTAAAGAGGAACTTGAACCCAGGGTTGAACGTCATCCCAATCAGTAGCTGATACCCCCTTTCCCAGGAGAAATCTTTTCCTTTTCTCAAACGGATCATCAAGGGGGTCTGTATGGCTGATATTGTGGTGAAACCCCTCCCATAGTGTGATGTCATGACCATGGTCCTGACAGTTTGCTGTCTGTAAACCTTGTTGCATTGGGGGAATGTTTTTTTTTCCAACTGCCAAGAAAGCAGTGTCTGTGCATAGAACTCTCAGTTACAAGCACCTAAAGCTATCGCCACCAGTGAGAAATGTCAGAATGTAAATCAGGAAGAGGAAAGATTTTACAATGGGCAAACACTGACTAAATACTCTATCAATGAATATTGTAAAAGATAAGCAATATTATTCATTATGTTATTTTTCACTACAGTTACTATTTAAATTAAATTTGCCGTTTGACTGCCCCCCTGTGCCATCAGATTGTGTTATAGTTTGTCACTATCCTTTATTAGTGTTAATAATTCCCTTAATTTGTCGAAGTCTGTAAAACTGACATTACTTTCTGTTCCATCTAATACCGCATATCCTTGAATATAAGTCAACCTCGTGTAGAAGTCGACTCCAATATTTTACCCTCTTAAGCTGGAATTTATTATTGACTCAAGTATAAGTCTACCTAGCAAAGTTACTGGCTGCACTTGGGGCCAGGAGGGGCTTATAACTGCACTGCATACAGTATTGCAGCATTTAACCCCGCCTGTCCCTTAAGTGCAGCCACTACCTCCTCCAGGCCCCCAAGTGCTGCAGTTATTCCCTCCCTTTTATGCAGCCCAGTATTTCCCCCCCCCCGACCCTTTCCTTGGTAATTGTTGTGGGCAGGACTTTCACACCTGTGTTTTCTTGGCCTTTCCTTTCCTCAGAGTATCACTTACCACGGGGTAAATTGCTGCACATAGGAATGTCACTATTAGTACACACATTACTCAGTGTGCTCAGTGTTGCCTGTGACTCGTGTATAAGTCGACCCCTATACTTTTATGAAGTGAATCAGACCTAGATTTCTAGACCTTTAGTCGAGTATATACGGTCAGGGCCAGATTTAGGCCAAGGCCGCCTAGGCCATAGCCTAGGGCACCACAGGAGCAGGGGCACCAAAGCGGCAGACTAAACTGGTGCAGAATTTGCAAGCTTGCAAATGCTGCAATGCAGGGAGATCAGGCGAGCGCCTGACCGCGGTACTCTGCTGCTAGATGCCTGTGCAGCGGCCATCTTGCTATCTGTGCACATTTGCATTGTGACCGGCGGCTATGGACTTGGGTGGCATTGGAGACAGAAAGGAAGAGGAAGCTTCTGCACTGGAGTCGAGCTGAGAAATGAGTGACACAGATGGCTGCTGCAGTGTGATGGTGAGCTGGCTATCTATACTGAGGGGAGATTGGGAAAAGGAGGGATTAAGGGAGTCACTTGGCTACTTATACTGGAGGGAAAGGGGGATGGATCATCTGACTACCTATACTGAAGGAGTGGTCATCAGGTTACCTATACTAGAGGGAAGGGGGAGGGGACATCAGGCTACTTATACTGGAGGGAAGGGGGGAGGGGACATCTGGCTACCTATACTGGAGGGAAGGGGGGAGGGGTCACCTGGCTACCTATACTGGAGGGAAAGGGGGGATGGATCATCTGACTACCTATACTGGAGGAGTGGTCATCAGGGGACCTATACTAGAGCAAAGGGGGGAGGGGACATCAGGCTACTTATATTGGAGGGAAGGGGGGAGGGGACATCTGGCTACCTATACTGGAGGGAACGGGGGAGGGGTCATCTGGCTACCTATACTGGAGGGAAAGGGGGGATGGATCATCTGACTACCTATACTGGAGGAGTGGTCATCAGGTTACCTATACTAGAGGGAAGGGGGGAGGGGACATCAGGCTACCTATACTGGAGGGAAGGGGGGAGGGGTCATCTGGCTACCAATACTGGAGGGAACGGGGGAGGGGCCATCTGGCTACCTATACTGGAGGGAAGGGGGGAGGGGTCATCTGGCTACCTATACTGGACGGAAGGGGGTAGGGGTCATCTGGCTACCTATACTGGAGGGAAGGGGGGAGGGGTCATCTGGCTACCTATACTGGAGGGAAGGGGGGAGGGGTCATCTGGCTACCTATACTGAAACGGGGCGGCTGGTGACAGTGGCCTTGGGTGGTAAAGTGAAGACATGATAGATATTAGTATAAAACGTGTTGGGTTGATATTCAGAAGTCTTGGAAATAGTGTGACCCTGGAAAGTAGGTAAAAGCCAGTGGAACATGTGCATAGATCTGTTATCTCCATCCGTTGCTATTTTAATACAGAGTAATGTCACACCGCACCCTCCTTAGCCTAATACCATCCTCATGGCCATGGGTGGAGGGCGGGCATTCCCAGTTTTTTAGGGTGACATTTCGGGAGGTTACGCCCAGCACAGAAAGGTCAAACCGCGTTGTGAAAACATTTCTCCATTAGTCATGGGTCATAACCGGTGACTAAACAGGTCATTACATGACATTCCCAGATCCAATCTATGTCTATAAACGGTGACTGCCTACTGTAAATATCAGGGTATTGCTGTAGCAACCTATTAGGCCTACGCTCAGAGCTGGATCATCCACAAGGCAACTTAGGAACATACCTAAGGCCTGGAGAGAGTCTAGGGGGACCGTTTTGTGATAGCCTCCCAAAAAAATCTTACCCAAGAAAGCCAGGTGGCCATCAAGGGTGGTCCCAAAGTCATTGCTTGCCTAGGGCCCCATTTCACCTTAACCTTCCTGGCGGTAAGCCCGAGCTGAGCTCGGGCTATGCCGCGCAGGAAGATATCTCAGCCCCTGGTGGGGCGATTCACCCCATTTAAAGTGCTGTGCGCGCAGCTAGCACTTTGCTAACCGCGCGCACAGCTTGAGCGCCGCCGCTCTGCGGCGATCGTCCACACGGAGCGGTGGAAGAGGGCCCGCCACAGCCCTGCGCTGCCCGGACCAATGAGTTCCAGGCAGCGCTATGGGCTGGATCTGAGGCGTCTGACGTCAGGACGTCGGCTGACGTCCATGACGTCATTCCGATCATCGCCATGGCGACAGGAGAAGCCAAACAGGGGAACGCGTTATATACGCGTTCCCCTGTTTGCTATTGATGCCGGCGACGATTGCACTAGAGGGACACATGCGCCCTCTAGTGGTGTTTCATGTAGCTACCACTCTGGTAGCTTTACATGAAACAAAAAAACAAAAAAATAGAAAAAAAACAGTTTCTGCCCATTTGGCAGAAAAAATCAACCGCCAGTAGTGGTCCTGAACTCAGAATGTCCTCTCTGCTCTAAAAGATACACAACAGCATAAAACCTTTAAGCAAAAAACATTTCTTTATTACACCTGATACAAATCCTGCAATAATTCTGCACAGTTCCTACTTCCTGATTCATGGAAGCAGACATATTGTTTACAGCCTGTGGTTTCAAATGTGCTTATCTGCGATGGCAGTCATGTGACACAGGTGGGAGATCAAATTACAACTAGTGATTAGACACAAATGAGGGGGAATTACACAGGCTAGACTCTTTAAAAACATGGCTCCGTAGTAAACAGAGGCGCCAAAAGAATAAAAACAATATCTAAAATATAAAACATTGCTTGGGAGGTAGTGG
This sequence comes from Hyperolius riggenbachi, assembly GCF_040937935.1. Classification (NCBI taxonomy): domain Eukaryota; kingdom Metazoa; phylum Chordata; class Amphibia; order Anura; family Hyperoliidae; genus Hyperolius; species Hyperolius riggenbachi. The sequence continues at coordinate 248,725,112 of NC_090656.1, forward strand.
TGGACTTACCTTCTTTAAGCAGACACTAAAGACTGTGGATTAATCAAAATAACAGTTTATTGGCATACTCCACGGTAGGTTGCAACGTGTTTCGCAGGAAAAAATCCCGCTTCCTCAGGCAATAAAAGTGGGGGAGCACACAACAGTATACGGTCCAGGTAACGCCAGGCGCCTCACTGAGGAAGCAGGTTTTTTTTCCTGCGAAACGCGTTGCAACCTACCATGGAGTATGCCAATAAACTGTTATTTTGATTAATTCACAGTCCTTAGTGTCTGCTTAAAGGAGGTAAGTCCACCACTACCTCCCAAGCAATTTTTTATATTTTAGATATTGTTTTTATTGTTTTGGCGCCTCTGTTTACCACGTAGCCTTGTATCCACCCCTGGTGGAGGGGGATCCCCCCTTTCTTTTCCGATCTACAGAGAGCAACTTCTTAATCCTGAGTGGGAACAGGACAATCTTCCCACCTGCCTGTACAGTGGTTGCCTTGGAGGTAACCCTGGTTTGTGAGTATACTTCTTTGTACTCTTCTACTAATCCCATCTTCCAGAACCAACTACACTACATTGGGCTCTCGGTGTCACCCTTTGTTTATATCTTTAATTACATACAGGGTGCATTTCAGGGTGCACCACATTAATATTTCAGATAATGAATTAGCCTTTTCTCTCATCTCTACAGACGCAAGCGAAAAGAACTGTGAAGCCTACAACTTCAAGAACGAGCTTTACGTTCCTCATGATCCCACCTTAGAAGGTATGACTGATCCAAATCAGTAAGTAAAATAATCTGGGAGGGTAGTCCTTGCCAAGGTGCAAGCTAAGCTATCTGGCCATGTTAAGGGGAAGTCACCAAATCCTGAAGAATTATTGTTGAAGACCAACATCAAGTCCAAATCATCCTTTCCTAGCCCATCCTCCATATTATCGTGGTCAGTGTATCCAAACTGCCACTTTTACCACTGTTGGCCACCCTCTGACTTCTGGGTTTGAACCAACATACTAAAGACTCTAGCGTAGAAAGACTAGACTATAAATACTGAATAAGTTTGAATTGTTTGTAGTTTGCTGTGCCTATTTTCACATGCATCTTTCTGCTTAGCTATGGAACAGCCATTTTGTATGCACTCTAAGAACCAGCTATGTTACTGAGGCAAATACAGTCCCTTATGACTTTATGCCCAGAAGTGGTATTGCTTTCAAGTTCAGAAAAAGTCTGATAAAATGTTTACCTAAGTGGTCGTTTAGCAAATAGTATAGATACGACAACTTCGCTGGTCAGACCAGCTGAGGCACAAAATGGCTGCAGTCCAGTCAACAGGTACTGAAGGAAAAGTAAACCCTACATTTCTCCGGGGAATACTTATTTCTTTGTAAGCCTTTGCTTGATCTCTTCCTGCCTGTTAGGGTCCAAAACTGATTCTGGGTCCAGTCCCGTGAGTCCAACTCACCATGAACTTGACCTAACTTTCACCAACACAGAGCAATGGACTCCCTCAGAGGATGTTACGACCGATTCTGAGATGTCTACCGAACACTCAGGAGATCACACTACACCACCTGAGGATGGAGACAATACATATCCTTACATAACTTCTGAAGATAAAGAATTAATCCTTAGCCAGACCGATGCAGATGATTTGACCTCAGTTGACCAAGCCATTGAAAGAGACGTGAACCAAGAAGAAGGCCAGGCCCCAGCAACAGACCCATCTAGTAGCTGGAGTACAGGATCTAAACATGGTAGGAGAAAGCCTTTACTTGAGAAGTAGTTTAAACATAAGTCATTTGTAGACAATGCAAAGTTTAGACACTTTGCATTATTATCGACTTTTGCATAACTTCCATCATTTATGGTCGAGTCCGTAGTTCTGTCCATAGATGTTTCTGTACTCCTGTCCGTAGATGTTTGTTATACATTATTATTATTTATGTTCTTCTTGGTGTTTCTGGGTTTCAGTCCTTGCTTTACTTGTCGTAATGTCACATTAAAAACATAACTCCAAGTCAAATGATTTCATTTTTGGCTAAAGTGAAAAGAGATTACTGCTGTCTGTGTCCCCACTAGGGGAGGATTGTCCTGACTTTTCATCCTGGGACCACCATAATTTTAATATGAACCCCTATTCCTCATTCAGACAGGAAATGAGGGTCGTAATTAGTGATAATCTGCTAATTACGATTACGTGAACTTTCATGTAAATTTTCACAATTACGGCCATACCCAATCACGATTTGGACATTTAATTGATTTTGTGTAATTTGTAATCTCGTGTAATTTTGTGCCGATTTTAGAGGTTAATATCAAAACTCCCATACATGCTATTGTCACCAAAATTGCTACGTATGTTAAGGAACATAGTGGGAATAAGGAAAAAAAGAATTTTTCAAAAACACTTTATAGTTTTTGTGAAAAATTTTCTGAATTTGCATTCTTAAAATCATATTTTTTTTACTTATTCCCATAATTTTGGTGACAATGCCAGGTATGTGGTCTTTGCTATTAACCTGAAATTACACAAACACTACGGTTCCTGATTACGTTTACAAACAAAATTAATGACAATTTTCCCAAAATTTTGCATTACAATTTCACATCGTAATTGCGAATTACGATGTGAAATTCCGATTATGCAAACTTTGCGCTCATCACTGGTAGTAATAAAAATTTGGCAAGGGCTCTGATCCTTCCCCATGCTACAAAAAGGTTTACCTGTTCCTGTAGGATAGATCTACTCACTTCTGGACAGGAAGTGGTGGAAGATCCCCTAGATGAGGATCCAGACAGCAATAACAATCCTTTATTGAGTCTAAAGGTGGCCACAAACCATACAATATTTATATTTCTTTTCAATCTGAGAATTACAATCTATTTTTTCTTATTGATTGTAACGATCTTAAAAACTGACCAATGTACTCCAATTATCAAAAATAAAAATAGTTGAAAACTCTGAAAAAGATTGCTTGGGTCTAAATATCTTTCAATTTTCATAAAAATTCTTCCAAAAATCAGCCACTTCCAATTGGCTTATATCAGAAAAAAAAAAGGGGGAAATTTGATTTTTCGCTTGATTAAATAAAAAACTATTGACTTTTGTACATCCAATTATGGTGATTTTTTTTTTTATCAAATTGGTGTAAAATCTAAATCTTTTTATTGTATGGTATGTCGCCATCTTAACCTCTTTCCACACTGTCCACAAATGGAATAATTTTTTGTTAAATTATAAAGGAAACTTTTCACAAGCCTGTAGGTCAAGAATTGAGCAAACCATAAAAGGAAAACTCTGTTTAACTTCAATAAAAAGTCTGTGTCAAAATGACCTGCACTTCTAGAGATAGAGGCTGCTGATACCAAGGGAAGGTATAACAAGATGAAATTCTGCTCTTCTTTATTGATAGGCGACTATTGGTCAGCAAAACCATCCCTCGTATCAATACAACAGTAGGGGCTCGATTCACTAAAGCGTGGTAACTCAGTTATCACGTGTAAAGGCTTTGCACGTGCAACGTATCATTATCACGTGCTAAGTATCATTATCATGTGCTAAGTATCATTATCACTTGCTAAGTATCATTATCACGTGCTAAGTATCATTATCATGTGCTAAGTATCATTAACACATGCTAAGTATCATTATCACGTGCTAAGTATCATTATCATGTGCTAAGTATCATTAACACATGCTAAGTATCATTATCATGTGCTTAGTATCATTATCACGTGCTAAGTATCATTATCACATGCTAAGTACCATTATCATGTGCTAAGTATCATTATCACGCGCTAAGTATCATTATCACGTGAAGTCACTGCAGATCACGCGAAGGGAATGTGGATCATGAATTATTATTGTATACAGTACATAAAGCGACGCGTGTTAAACTTTGCGTGCGCCGTGTTACATTAACGCACATGTTAATGTAAGCACCATTGCTGATTTCATGACCAAATTCTATCTTCTGATTGTGCGAAGTGCCGTAGTTTTCAATGGCATTCTGCACAATAATACTTAGCACGTGATAATGATACTTAGCACGTGATAATGATACTTAGCACCTGATAATGATACTTAGCACGTGATAATGATACTTAGCACATGTTATCACGTGCAAAGCAGCTTATCACTGTTGTGCTAAGTGTTAGCACACTTTAGTGAATCAAGCCCTAGGTATGCAAAAAACCTGGTACACACCTTCAACTTTGATTGGCCAATCACTGACCAATTTTACCACCTCCATGCAGTACGAGGGTTTACCCACACAATCTGCTTGTAGTATTCAATATCTGTTGGCTCTTATACTTCATGGAGGTGGTAATGTTGGCCAATCAAAATTGAAGGTGTGTACAAGGCTATAGGGTGCATACACACATCCAATTTTGATTGGCCAATTATACCACCTCCATGTAGTATGAGAGCTCACCTACTCAAACTGTTCACAGTATTAAAAATATGTTGGCTCTTCTACTACTTCAAGGTAGTAAAATTGGCCAACGATTGGCCAATCAAAATTGTATGTGTTTATGCACCCTCAGCTGGTGGGATGGGCTGTTCCACAATGGAATGAAAAAGTTGTCCTTTGTAAATTGTTCCAGCCTACTGTCTATCTCATTCTCGGGAACCACCAATCCTGTGGAAACACTGCTTTCACCAAACGTCATTTCCAGCTATTCATTATTTTCATTGTGCTCAGTGTCTAATGCTCAGGCTTGTGACAGGTTCCCTTTAACAGAGATGCATTTAAAGGACCACTCCATCAAAAAGAAATAGGCAGTTAAAATCTGACAGAACCGGCAGGTTTTGGGCCAGTCCATCTCCTCATGGGGGATTCTCAGGGTTTTCTTTGTTTTCAACAGCATTTCCTGAACAGCAGATGCAAAGTCTAACTGACAAAATAGTGTACAAATGAGAAGGGAGGCTGGCCGGTATCTTACTATTTTGGCAGTTAAACTGCTGTTCAGGAAATGCTGTTGGAAACATGAAAACCCTGAGAATCCTCCATGAAGAGATGGACTGGCCCAAAACCTGTCCGTTCTGTCAGATTTTAACTGCCTACTTTTTTCTTGTTAGTGGTCCTTTGATGTAGCTGTTCAATGATATAACTGTTTTGTGTTGATCGCCAAATTAGCATTGTCAAAGAATATGTCATTTCTCGATCTTGGGTATAAACTGTGAGGGTGCGTTTCCACTAGTGCGGTGGGAAATCGCCGCGGATTCTCCGTGGACGAATTTGCATGCAGGAGCGAAATCGCATGCGGTTGTATGCGAATTTTACAGCGAATTCGCATACGATTTCGCATGGATGACGCTGTGTGCGAATTTAACCATGTCAGTGCCTGTGTGCTTTTTCATTGATTCCATGCGAAATCGTATGCGAATTCGCATGAAAATTCGCATGAAAAAACACCATGCGAATTCCCTATTAAATACATTGTATGTGAATCGCATGCGTGTGTGCGGTGTCCGAATTCAGATGGCTCTGCTGAGCAGATTTTTCCTGCACAAGAAAACGCTCCGTTTTCCTGACAAGTGGACACAGGCTCATTCACTTTTATTGGTTATGCGGGGAACGCATGCGAATTCGCGTTAGTGGAAACGCACCCTGAAACTTTTCATATATTTTACATACTTTTAAAACTGGAGACGTTCTCACAACAAAACACTGTATAGAATTTTTGCAAGAAATAATTGTTATGAAAATGTGGGTTTTTTATTTTTATCTTGTTACCCACTATGATCACATGATCACATTCAAGGGGAAAAAAATCTTCACAAAAATACTAAATATTTTCACCAAACTTCTCATCTTTGTGCAAAAGAAAAAAAAATCGGCAAAGCAAAGATGCTCATATTTGGTTGTTACTATTTGATAAAGCCATTTCAGATCAGTGGCGTAGCAATAAGGGATGCAGAGGTTGTCCCCGCATCGGGGCGGTCCAATTTAAAGGGGAACTACAGCGAAAAACTGTAAAATGTAAACTATGTGCAAACAGATACAAATAAGAAGTACATTTTTCCAGAGTAAAACGAGTCATAAATTACTTCTCTATGTTGCTGTCACTTACAGTAGGTAGTACATATCTGACAGAAGTGACAGGTTTTGGACTAGTCCATCTCTTCATAGGGGATTCTCAGCAAGGCTTTTATTCTTTATAAAGATATTCCCGAAAAAAAGATTTAAACAATGATGCTGGCCAGCTTCCCTGCTCGCTACACAGTTTTCTGGCAGTTGGACAGAGCAACTGCCATTCACTAAGTGCTTTTGAAAATAAATATATCCCTGAAAATCTCCTATAAAGAGATGGACTAGTCCAAAACCTGTCACTTCTGTTAGATTTCTACTACCTCCTGTAAGTGACAGCAACATAGGAGAAAAGTCATTTATGGCTCATTTTACTCTGGAAAAAATGTACTTCTTGTTAGCACATATTTTAAATTTTACTGTTTTTCGCTGTAGTGCTCCTTTAATTATGAAGATTTTTTTTTTTTTAGCTTCATACTCCTCATTGGTCAATGAGATACTTATAGCTTTTTTTTTTTTTTTTTTTTTTGTGTGTGTATGGAGCAATAATGAATAGAGATTTAAATGTAACTGCCGAGACACATACATTAAAAAAAAAAAACACAATAAAACCATGATAAACTTTGCATAAAGTGATATTTATCAATATTGACCAGGCCTAGTGGTGAATGTTAAAATCAGAGTTTTTTATTTTTGCTTGGTGCAGAGGATACAATTACCCATCAGATTGAGCAGTGGAATCGATAATTTCCGACATGTCTGATCTGCTTCGATTTATAAAGAGTTTGATTTTCAGATCACTACTGCACAAAATCGATCTCGTTATCGATCAGTAGCAGATCAGACGTGCCGAAAATGATCAATCCCAACAACAAGAAATCTAAAGGTGTGTGTACCTAGCATTAGACAGAAGATCTCGTGATTACGTCAGAATCTAAAGCCTGATACACACACATCCAATTTTCATTGGCCAATCACTGACCAATTTTACCACCTCCTTGTAGTATGAGTGTTTATCAACACAACCTTCTCATAGTATTCAAAGCCATAGTGCACTCATACCTCAGGGAGGGGAAAAAAGTGGTCAGTAATTGGTCAATCTAAATTGCACGTGTGTATGCATGCTGAGCAGGATACGATGAAGTACTGTTGATTGTCTGGAATGCCATCCCTGTGTATTCTGTATAGAGGGGGCACGCCAGCAGTTTCTGGACGCCACCATAATATTCAGTTTTCCTATTCCTCAGAGGGGGACCACGTACATGACGGCCATCCACGTGACAACCCAATCGGCCACGGCTCCGATCACGTGATCCATCCAGCTGTGGAAGCCTCCGGCAGCCCTCCAATCAAGCACAAGAGAAAGTCGGCTGTGCCAGGTGAGGTGGAGCATGTCTGATTGTCTATAGTAGCAGTAGCATATGAGCAGTTACTGTATATTAGCAGTAGCAGTTATATTAGCAGTAGCAGTTATATTAGCAGTTATATTAGCAGTAGCCATAGCATTAGCAGTTATATTAGCAGTAGCAGTAGCAGTTATATTAGCTGTAGCAGTTATATTAGCAGTAGCCATAGCATTAGCAGTTATATTAGCAGTAGCAGTTATATTAGCAGTAGCAGTAGCATTAACAGTTATATTAGCAGTAGCAGTAGCAAAACCATTTATTTTCACTGCCGAGAGCAAGAGAAGCTTATCATCATTGCTGGCTGAAGCTCTCTGAGGCATGTGCCTTAACTCCACCCCCTCCTGTTCTGCTGAAGTGACTCAGCTGTTTCCAGAGAGATGTGTCTATTCAGCAGAGGGAGGAGGAGCAGATTGAAGACACATTCCTCAGAGAGCTTCAACCGGCAATGATTACATTTGCCGATGACCTGAGATAAGCAAACATGTACTGCACTCTGCAGTGACACTAAACAATTTTAAACTTAAAGGAATTGTCAGTTGTTTTGTACAGCCTCCCCCGAGACCCCCCCCCCCCCCGATCTACGCATGCGCAGAACACCGCGGATAACATGGCCGTGATTGACAGCGGCGCTTGCACAGGCGCAGTACGAAGCCCCTCAGTACCGGCGGGGACACCAAGCTGCGGATAGCGAGCTGAGCTGCGTCGTGGGACATGTCGCCGGGAAGGAGCTGGAGGAAGCCACGGGTAAGTAGATTGGGGGGGGGGGGGGGGGCGGCTTAAAACGGCTAATATTTGCTTTCAGCACAAATGTGGGAAATCGGCACCCTGGTGTTATAAGAACTATTAAAAACAGGTAAAATTAAGAAAATGAGGTGACTTGCCTCAAGGAAAAATCTTTGTGTAAAGAAAATATTTTAATAAGCACAAGCAATGCGTTTTGCTGGTCCGAGCCCGCTGCATCAGGCCAATTACAGTGCTTAAAACAATAGCAATCCTCACTGTATTTACTGATTTAGGCACTGGTATTGGCCTGATGAAGCTGCCTCAGACCCGCGAAACGCGTTGCTTGTGCTTATTAAAATGTTTTCTTTACACAAAGATTTTTCATTGAGGTAAGTGACCTAACTGTCTTCGTTTTACCTGTTTTTAATAGTTTTTGTAACACCAGGGCGCCTCTTTCCCACATTTGTGCTTATATACCCCCCAACAGAGTCTGTTGGAGGGGTCTAGACAGACCACATGAGGTTTCCACCACGGTGGACATCTGCCAGTTTTACCCAGGAGAGCGATACTCCCAGGTCTATTTGGGCCACCCCGAGTGGAGTCGGGTTCATTGTCTCCACCTGCTTCCTGCGGTCGTTTGTCCCCCTGCAAGCCGCCTTTGTGAGTAGAGCATCTATTTCACCTTACAACCATTTCTGCTTACTAAACATACTGCGCTAGTGGGCTCCCGTTTTTTGTTTCCTGTCATTTCTTCTAGGGTGTCAAGACACCCCCATCTCTTCATGTATACTCTAAAGCAGAGCTCCCCAACCCTGTCCTCAAGGCCCACTAACAGGACATGTTTTGCAGGAAACCACAAACATGTACAGGTGGAGTAATTAGTGTCTCAGCAGAGCTGATTAGCTACCCCTGTGGATTTCCACAAAACATGCAGTGTTGGTGGGCCTCGAGGACAGGGTTGGGGAACACTTCTCTAAAGCCAGAGTCCAGTACCTGGCTGAGCTTTCTTACCAAAGCATACTTCTGTTAAAGGTTAAAGGGATATTCTCATTGTGTGACTATTGACATCACTTTACATCTTCTTCTCCATAGAATGGCTCATTGTGTGTGTTTCCCTGGTGTGTCTGGGCCTCATCTTTGCCGTGTGCATCGCCCTCAATGCCCGCAGAGTGTAAGTAACACCCGCACTCCTTTTACTGATGTGACTGGAGGGGGGGGGGGGGGGGCTGCTATATAATGTAAGTACATACTACTAATAATAATAATATGGTAGGACATTAGACTATGACTATGGTAGGATTAGATTGTGAGCTCCTCTGAGGACAGTCAGTGACATGACTATGTACCCTGTAATGTGCTGCAGGAGATGTCAGTGCTATATAAATACATAATAATAATATGGGAGGACATTACACTATGACTATGGTAGGATTACAGTGTGAGCTCCTCTGAGGACAGTCAGTGACATGACTATGTACTCTGTAATGTGCTGCAGAAGATGTCAGTGCTATATAAATACATAATAATATGGTAGGACATTAGACTATAACTATGGTAGGATTAGAGTGTGAGCTCCTCTGAGGACAGTCAGTGACATGACTATGTGCTCTGTAATGTGCTGCAGAAGATGTCAGTGCTATATAAATACATAATAATATGGTAGGACATTAGACTATAACTATGGTAGGATTAGAGTGTGAGCTCCTCTGAGGACAGTCAGTGACATGACTATGTGCTCTGTAATGTGCTGCAGAAGATGTCAGTGCTATATAAATACATAATAATATGGTAGGACATTAGACTATAACTATGGTAGGATTAGAGTGTGAGCTCATCTGAGGACAGTCAGTGACATGACTATGTACTCTGTAATGAGCTGCAGAAGATGTCAGTGCTATATAAATACATAATAATAATATGGTAGGACATTAGATTATGACTATGGTAGGATTAGATTGTGAGCTCCTCTGAGGACAGTCAGTGACATGACTATGTACTCTGTAATGTGCTGCAGAAGATGTCAGTGCTATATAAATACATAATAATAATATGGTAGGACATTAGACTATGACTATGGTAGGATTAGAGTGTGAGCTCCTCTGAGGACAGTCAGTGACATGACTATGTACTCTGTAATGTGCTGCAGGAGATGTCAGTGCTATATAAATAAGATATAACAGAGCTTCTTAGATAAAAATAACATATATATACGGAATGAGAAGGGGGGGGGGGGGGGGGGTTGTATAACTGAGTGTGAGGGGCTCTTTGTTTGGCAGATTGGTTGAGCAGATCAGAAATGGTGAGAATTCTCAGCCACACCAAGAACTATTAACTGCAAATCCTCCCAGGGGAGGGTGTCTATAATGGATGACGGAAGCATAATTGCTTATAACATTACATTACAAAAGTTAAAGCAATGGCAGAACGGGCAGTCTGGGGGTTGCATGCATCGCAGTGTAATTGCACTTTTAGACAGTATATGAAATGACCAGAGACTGTATATCGCGTTCTTTTGAAAAATGTGGACCAGACGATAGCAGATTCCAGATGTCCTAAATGAAGCGCAGCTAAAGTTCCACATATGGTATCAATATTTACTAACGCCATGGATACTGGTAAATGGACAAAACAGACTCGGACTTCAGACGGCAGTCCGATCCCCCCGTATCTGGTATGTGTATAATGCGCATTTCATCCTCGCTGATTGAAAACAGTCGCTTTAGCTTCCATCTGAGGGCTTTTCCTGAGAGGGATCTGCTGGGTTCCTCCGAGACTGTAAACCGATTTCACGGACGTCGCCGCTTCGGCCTTTGAATTGTTGGAGATTGGGAAACGCCTCCTGACTGCGATCCACCTCTACCACACGGTTCCTCTGACGCCTTTTGTGTGTCCCATCACCATTCAGGACATGTCCATGAAGCTCGCAGAAGGTAGATGTGTGATGCAAGTCCATCATGGTGAAGAATCACAAACAGCCCATTGTGTAGAATTATACAGATGACCTGTGTTTGGCCGGCACTGTGCAGTGTTTCTAAAACTATTCACAGGAATGGCAGCTCTTACAGAAGCTTACAGTCTAATGATCGGGCGAGAGACGTAGGAATGCGTGAGATCCACAGCGAATTTGGACAAGCGCCATTGAACCTGAGAGGTCAAAGGAACACAAGTCACTAAGTCAGTACTGGTAAGGCCTTTGATGTGAGATTTGAGCCTTTTGACCAGGGTTTCGAATCCCAGCTCAAGCCAGTACGTAAAACAGTAAGATCCTGGTCACCAGCAGAACGCACATAAAGTCACTTCAGCTCTGGCGCTTTGAGTCCACCAGGAGAAAAGCACAAAATATATGTTCTTTGTCTTGTCTTATTACAGCTCCTCTAGCCTCTACCTCAAATGTTATCCTTTTGCTCCCTCAGTTCTTCTCCCATTCTTCAACAGTAAAACAACATGAGTTAAAAAGAAAACATTAAAAAATAAACATACTGTAAATTTTCCGATTGTGATCATGTTACCCAAGCTCTTGCTTGTAGTCCCGTACCCTCCTCAAGTGAAGGAGTGATGTGTTCTGGGAGGAGGTAGCGTGGCTGAGACCAGACAGTAGTTAGGATGGCCAAATGGGCAGTAGTTGGCAATACTGAATCAGGCAGCAGGATGGACAGATGAGGAGGAGTCAGCAGTGTTAGATCAGGCAGCAGGATGGTCAGATGAGGAGGAGCTGGCAGCAATGGATCAGGCAGCAGGATTATCAGATGAGGAGGAGTCAGCAGTGTTGGATCAGGTAGCAGGATAGGTCAGATGAGGAGGAACTGGCAGCACTGGATCAGGCAGCAGAGTGATCAGATGAGGAGGAGTCAGCAGTGTTTGATCAGGCAGCTGGATGGTCAGATGAGGAGGAGTCAGCAGTGTTGGGTCAGGCAGCAGGATAGTCAGATGAGGAGGAGTTGGCAGTGTTGGATCAGGCAGCAGAGTGATCAGATGAGGAGGAGTCAGCAGTGTTAGATCAGGCAGCAGGATGGTCAGATGAGGAGGAGCTGGCAGCAATGGATCAGGCAGCAGGATTATCAGATGAGGAGGAGTCAGCAGTGTTGGATCAGGTAGCAGGATAGGTCAGATGAGGAGGAACTGGCAGCACTGGATCAGGCAGCAGAGTGATCAGATGAGGAGGAGTCAGCAGTGTTTGATCAGGCAGCTGGATGGTCAGATGAGGAGGAGTCAGCAGTGTTGGGTCAGGCAGCAGGATAGTCAGATGAGGAGGAGTTGGCAGTGTTGGATCAGGCAGCAGAGTGATCAGATGAGGAGGAGTCGGCAGCACTGGATCAGGAAGCAGGATGGTCAGATGAGGAGGAGTCAGCAGTGTTGGGTCAGGCAACAGGATGGTCAGATGAGGAGGAGTTGGCAGTGTTGGATCAGGCAGCAGAGTGATCAGATGAGGAGGAGTCGGCAGCACTGGATCAGGCAGCAGGATGGTCAGATGAGGAGGAGTCAGCAGTGTTGGGTCAGGCAGCAAGATGATACGATGAGGAGGAGTCAGCAGTGTTGGATCAGGTAGCAGGATAGGTCAGATGAGGAGGAACTGGCAGCACTGGATCAGGAAGCAGGATGGTCAGATGAGGAGGAGTCAGCAGTGTTAGATCAGGCAGCAGGATAGGTCAGATGAGGAGGGACTGGCAGCACTGGATCAGGCAGCTGGATGGTCAGATGAGGAGGAGTCAGCAGTGTTGGGTCAGGCAGCAGGATGGTCAGATGAGGAGGAGTTGGCAGTGTTGGATCAGGCAGCAGAGTGATCAGATGAGGAGGAGTCCGCAGCACTGGATCAGGAAGCAGGATGGTCAGATGAGGAGGAGTCAGCAGTGTTGGGTCAGGCAACAGGATGGTCAGATGAGGAGGAGTTGGCAGTGTTGGATCAGGCAGCAGAGTGATCAGATGAGGAGGAGTCGGCAGCACTGGATCAGGCAGCAGGATTGTCAGATGAATATGTGGAATATGGTCTGTATGAGTGGATAGCAGTAGCAGAAAGTCACTCTAAATGTTAAGTCAGGCTGGTAAGAGGTTGGCAGCAGTAGATCAGAAGAGTAGGGTCAAGCAAAGTCAAAGAACCCGAGGTCAAACACTGGCAATCTAGAAACCGCAAGTCAAGTCTAGGTCAGAATAGCCAATCACTCAACACTGGACAATGGAGACCTCCAAACCTGCACAGGCTATTTGACATGACATCAAGTGAGATGCAGACTTTGTGTGCGCATGCATGCTAGTTCATGACACACATACCTGTGGATGCCCGCATCTACACTCATGCTTAGATATGGCTCCACTCATGGAACCACAACCACGGGAGTCCAACCTTCTCCTCCCACTCTCATACACCGGGAATATTTCACATAGCAGCCAGCTTGGATGTGAAATCCGTTGAACTCAAATCAAGTCATATTCTTGCATGAAGAATGTTTTGGAAAACATTTTTGATTAACACTTTCTGAAGAATAAAAGCTGCATCTAATTTAGGATCCCGTCCTGAGAATATTCTCTGTAGGTCGTGTTTATTAGGAGGCATCTTAGGATAGGCATCTTTGGTATGCTTTAACATGTAAAAGCAGCGGGAGTTCGGCCGAACACATGTGTCTTATTACCACGGGAGCCAGCAGGCTGTAGAAATATTTAGGTGAAATGAAATGGAAGGCAGCAACCATTCCAGCTGTGTTGAGTTATAGACTTCTGCACTGTAATGTTCTCTGGTCAGAGAAAGACGACTGCAGAAAAATCCTAATTAGGCAAACGAATTTGGATTTCACAGTCACCATGATCATGATAGGATAGAAGGATCGCCATGGGAATTGCTTAGTGGCATGAGCTGAAAAATGCACTTATAAAATGCAGACTTACTAGAGCGGGGCCTATTGAAGTCTTCTAACCTCACGAATTGGCTAACAATACAAGTACTAGATCACCGTTGCCCCGAGTTTACCATTCCTGGTCAGATGTTTTGAGGAACACTTGCTTAGGCTAGCACTAGATCACCGTTGTCCTGACTTCACCATTTATGGTCAGGTCAGATGTTTTGAGGAACACTCTCCTCGGCTCTCACCTTTAGAGATGGTCAATGAGATTGGGTCCAGCTTGAATCTGAGCCAATCAAAACTGACAGGAAGTGCATTTTACTGGCCACAATCCCAGCTGCATCCAGTTGGCATGCATCTCACTGACCCTCCATCTCTACTCTCCTCAATCATAAATAAATCAGCTCTTACCCACACAGAGACTAATTCTGGGAGCCCATAGGGTCCCGGGATGTAAAACGGGAGTCCAGCACTGAATACTTTATCAAGAAAGCCAAGGAGAGGATGTACCGCATGTGGCAGCTCAAGATGTTCAGCCAACCACGACGCCATGGCTGGGTTCACACTAGTGTCAATGCCGGTGTGGTGCAATTTTTTGCAACTTTATCAGATTTTGCAACCGGTTGCACTTATTTATAGGTATAGCTATCAGAAAGTGCAACCTAACCATTGACTTCAACCTATCTCTATCAGAAAATGCAACCCAACCAAACCCTATTCTCACATAGAACCCCCCTCCCCTCTTGCTCAACTAATAACCCCCCCTGGAGGGAACAATCCCCCCTCTTGCTTAACTAATAACCCCCCCCCCCCCCCCTCCCGAGGGAACAATCCCCCCTCTTGCTCAACTAATTGCCCCCCTGGAGGGAACAATCCCTCTTGTAGCTCAATGGGATCTGTGGTTGCAAAAAATTACAGGCGTGTTACCAGAGAGGAGCCACGCCTACACAGTCATACACTGTCCTCTATGGCAAGATGCAAAAAATGATGGGTTGCAAAATTTTTCATTACACCGGCATCTCCCTATTAATCCCGTCACGGGTGAACATAATACAATGAATTACTGTGATGGTGCCAACATCAACATTCGTGATTGGCGCTAAATTAGTGTCGGGTCTGGCAGACGCTTTCAGACAATTCTTGAGCTTCGGTGCTGTGATAGACTCGCATCAGAAAGTGACCTCAAAAAGGGACTGTAGTCAAAATAACATTACTAATAAGCTTGCTCATTTTTCCTCTTTTGGACCATATTCATGAATAAATTATTGAGTCAGGGTTTGCCTTTTTCAAAATCTTTCCTCTCCCTGATGATTTGTTTTCGAAGAATTTATCACTGATGGTGACATTTTTAGGCATGTCAGGTGCAGCTCTGCAGAATGTTTGTTTACTGCATTCTAAAGCAAGTATAAAGGATCTCTAGTCTTCCAAAAATGCTCTGGGAGGGAGAATTCTGCATAATAAAAAGCCTAGGCTAAGCCTCAAGTGGGAGGGTGGGGCTAAATATCAGTATGCAACAATATATAGCTATAGGAAGTGTTTTTGGATATTTAACATAAAAGTGGGAATCCTGAACAATTTACTGCATTCTACTAACTTCTATCAAATATCGTAACGTTTCCTCTTGAAGGTAAACTGAAAATGGTCTAGAAAGCGCTCTTAGGCCCGGAACCCACTAGCAGTGCTTTTCTGAGCGCTTTGTGATGTAAAAAGCTCTTTGTATAGCGATTTACAGAGCGCTTTTATGAATAAATACATTGTATTTATTCATTTCCTCGTCAAACAGAAAAAAACGAATCGCTCAGCAAAAGCGCTTAGATAAGCACTTAGAAAAGCGCTGGAAAAAGCGCAAGATGCAGGGAAAGGCGCTTTAGAAACTTTCAAAAAATCACTCAGCGCTTGCAATAGCGATTTATGATGTGAACAAAGCCAGGCCCTGTTCACACTGGGGATCGCAAAATCGCTTTTTTTTTTTGCGTTTTTGGCTTATTTTTTGCAGATGTGTTTTTCAATCGTTTTGCGTGCGTTTTACAATTGTGTTTTATGCAAATAACTAGGAAGACAACAGGAAGTGTAAATACAACACATTAATTAACAATAATTTTTTTTAGAAAAGACCTGCTGTAATGATCTGCTCTGCTGTCTGCACAGGCAGACAGCTTTTTGACCATTTTTTAGGTCTGAGTGCTGCAGGTCCCTGGAAAGGAGACCTGTCTTCACTCTGGAAGTTTCAGAGCTGCTGTTCTGGTGAGGAATTTGCATCCACTTGTCATGCAAATTGCTTAGCTGCTTCCTTTGATGGCTTGCAGTATAAATACCATTTCCTCCCTGAATTCCCTGCTGGTCATAAAGGTTTGATCCTGCTAGACTTACCTTGAGTCTCATCCCATTGCAAATTTTTTACTAATATTATCTGTAATGCCTAGTTCTGTCTATCTGTTGCGATTGTTCTGTCGCCAGCGGCGGCCGACAGAAAATCGCTCTGTCTGTTTGGATCGCATTCGCCCTAGCGGTAGAGGCGGTGGTTCCTTCTGTATTCTGCCTTAGGAGTGTAGCCAGAGCAGCGGTTGCTACTGGCTACTCCTTCTGTCTGTTTTGTCTGGAACGAACGATTGCTGTCGTCTCGATGAGGTAACCGTTTAGCAAGCGTTCGCGTTCTCTTTTGTTTTCATGGTTCTTTGGTTAGTCAGGGTTGGTACGCTTTGTCGCTGTTGCGCTTATCGTGTGGCGACCGTGCCGTGCACGCGCTTTGTCGCTATTGCGCTTAACGTGTGGTGACCGCGTGCAGTTAGTCCTGTCTGCTCCTTTGCGTTGGATTACAGTTGTTATCAGTTCTGTCTTTATTCTTCCTTGGCTCTGTCTTACTCAGTCTGGTGTCGCTATTAGCAATCGCCATTCTTGCGATTGCGTTCCCATTGGTCTTCGCTGTTGTGGGTTCACCGTCGCTGGGTGGCGACTAGATTGGTGGACACACATACATTCTGTCTCTGTGCTCACTCTCTCTCTAAGGGCTATCTTGCCCTGCATTGCTTCACCTCGTACAATTTCTATCTGCCATCTGTGGCAGTGCAGAGGGTTTATTCCTCTGCACTCCACAGCTCCATCTGCCGGTGGGAATTCCCCTCTACAGGTGCATTGCACCAAAGCTGGGTTCTGTTGTTTTAAACGCTTGTGGAGGATTTCCGAACATCTTGTGCGCTGACCACGGAAATAATTCCCCATTCGTTACACCTGCATATTAAAGCGCATCAAAAACGCATACCATTGCATTTCCACTGACTTTCATTATGAGCGTTTTTGAATAGCATGCAACAAAACCAATGTTTTTCAAATATGCGTTTCTGCTAAGTGTGCACCTAGCCTCAGGTAAATTGTCTGCAGCTTGGACTTGGACCAATAAAAATTTAGATAAAATGCATTTGATTTACCCCATTCCAAGCTTCAGCCAACTTGCATGCAAGTCAGATTTGCAGGTCATTGACCTTAATGAGTACCTTAGGAGAACTCCTTGGTCTTCAGTCCTTAGTCTTCATCGGTGTAAGGTATGGATTGATATGGGGCTATGGGTGGAGCTTGTGAGTGAGAGGTGTTATGGGGTAACCAGTGAAATTCTGGCGAGTCAGAACTTAGAGGCATAGCTAGGGTTTTCAGTGCCCCCGTCCAAAAAAAAATGGGGTTGACCACATATCAGAATGTGGTCGTACTCATGGGGAGAGTCAAATGTACAAATGCTGTTTAGCCAGATATGCCCCCTTTCCCCATAGATAGCCATATGTGTGCCCCCCTTCCCCCCCCCCCCCCCCCGTTTAGATAGCCAAATGTTCCCCCTTTCCCAGTTCAGATAGCTAGATGTGCCCCCCTTTATATTGCCAGATGTGCCTCCCAATTAGATGGCAAGATGTGTCCCCCTATATATCGCCAGATATGCCAGATGTGCCCCCTCCCAATTAGATGGCAAGATGTGTCCCCCTTTAGATAGCCACATGTGCCCCCGATTTTTCTGCTGCTTTTAACACTTCTGCAGAGGGAGGTAGAGAAGCAGGAGCACTTCGGGTAACAGCCAGTAAACCACCTCCCACACACATGGGGGTCCAAAGGCAGTGCTGTGCCTGGGGACATGTGTCCCCCCCGTCCCTCCCATAGTTACGCCTCTGTCAGAACCAGCTATAGGATCTCTTGTGGTAGGCAGCTCTGTCGTGAAATCTTTTTGTCACAGATCATGGTGTTCTCCAACTCTGAATATCCAATTTTCTCCCCCACAGATGTGGCCAGAAGAAGAAGCTTGTGATCAACGGGAACAAAGGTTCTCCAGAAGATGGTGTCATCATGGAACAGAACGGAGACACAGTGAAATCTCAGGAGATGGTGCAGTTAGTCTCTAAAGATCAGACGAGTGAACATGGGGAACTCGCTGACTACCCGAGCCAAGAGGACGTGCGCAATGCCAGGAATGTGGACATGAAAATCGGAGTCTAAACACCCGTACTCCCCTTGATAAAGAAAGCAAGGGGATCTGTGTTGGAAGCCAATATAAACTGGGACTGATTATTTTCCTTAAAGTATCAAGAGCCACTGACTCTATCATAGGATTCCATGTTGCTTTTTTTGCTACTTTACAAATCAAGCCAAATTGAGTGTTGGCTTCCCAGTGTCTGTATGAAGACCAACAACTATTGATGCACATATGAAGGTAAAATTATGGTGGTGTGATAAGAATAGAGGTTGGGTGAGCAGAGGAAAAGGCAGAGATGTGCAAACTTATAAAAAAAGACTCTTTAAAATTATGAAAGGTTCAGTGAGAAGATCCACAGTCAACCTCGGTAATCCCGACAATATAATGCAAGTTCCTGAAGTGTGAGGATGTTAGGATGTTTCAAATAAAGTTATGTTTGAAGGTACTTTATATTTATAAATCTGTTTAATCTTATTCAGAAAATGTTCTTAGCTAGGTTATGGTTTGGGTTTTAGGTGCGGTGTATGTGCCTACCAATTTCTTCTTCATGCCTGCTTATGCCACGTTGAGATTTAAGAATATAGACAATTATCTATCTTGTATAATTGTTAAAGCTTCCCACCAAATAAACCTAAGATATTCTGTTACAAATGGAAGCTCAACGTGTACACGTGGCATATATATATATATGTTTGCCAAAAGATGGCTAATAACGTTAGATATTATGATGAGTATCCAAAATTCATGTTAAGTTGAAGTTTTAGGAATGGTTATGTTAGTTACTGTAAACTTGATGTGTACAATATGAGACACTGAAGATGGACAATGATGCTGACTACCCTTAGTGTATGCTAATGACTGGGACAGCCTCCAGGTGTGAAAGTCCAAAGAAGACAAGCGTGCTTGAGGGAGGTCAAATTTATGGAACTCCAGGGATGGACAATTATGTTAGGCTGCTTTGACGTGCACTGAAAACTCAAAGAGAACAGTTAGATGGGTGGAGGTCCAGTCTGGTACATGATATTTAGGTCCAGAGGTGGACAGTAATGCTCAGTCAATCAAGTGACATAGATTTCATGCATGGCTGGTTCTCCAAGGAGGCTATAGAGGGTGAGATTGGTGTATGTAAGGTGCTGAAGGTGGACAGTCACATCAGTTACACTTCACACATATGGGGATCAAGAGGTGCCAAGTCAAGAACTAATAGTCTGAAGGTAGACAGGCATGATTGACTTGGAGTACAGCAGAAGGTGGGACAATCTCATGTCAGGTTGACTTGGCTGACATAGAAGTCCACGACTGGTCGGTCCTGTAAGGTAGAGGTGATGTGTATGGAATTACAAGTCTGAATGGGTAGCCGTACTGGGTTTATAAGTCCACAGTCCTACTTCTAAACTGTCATAATAAGTTAACTTGAAACATGCGGGAGCCGAGTCTACAAAGTCATGATGATAAAGCTTAAAACCTCTAGGAATCCATGTCTGGACAGTCAAATTAGGTAGACCAAAGTATGTATGACATATGGGGGTCGTGCTGTCAAGCTGTTAGCGTTGTCAAAAACAGAAATTGCCCCTTAGGACATTCTTCATCAGCTCCAAGCTGTCAAAGTGACAGTTCAGCGCTGTCTTCCTGATATTGTTCAGTAAACGATATTGTACTGTATCTGTTTATAACCATGATCCTGCTAACTCATGTAAGTAGGGCCTTGTAGCAGACATCACGTTCGGTTGTTGAACAGAGGCTCTCCTGCCTTCACTGTTTCCTCTTCTGATAATGTTGGGGAACCCCTTGATACATCATTGTTTACCCCGCTTCATGCGGTACAGAGGACAAGGAAGTAGTGACAGAAGGAACAAACATTCCATCAATGCCATCTATCTGCATTCCGCAAGGCGTTCCTCAAGCCTCAGTGAATGGACCAATGACTTCTGTGAGATGTTCTGCAGAACTGCAGTGATGGAACAAAAGACATAATCAGGGGGGGGTAATTAATATGTTCTTAGAGCTCTCTAGCATTGAGAACCTTGGTGGATAAAGGGCATCATTTCTGCAATTGTTTCTATTTTTTTCTACCCACAGAAGCAGATCAGGAATGGCGGCCGCTGTGGTTTCCTCAGGACCGCTTTTCATCCAAAAACCACTGTATGGTTGTTCACTGTAAACTAAGATATATATATTTACACAAAATATGACAGTAACTCAAGTTTGCACATCTCTGTAGAGAAGGGGACACAGAGGGATGGACATTTTTTTGAGTGGGGAGGGAAGGGGCGGGGTTATTTAAAATGGAGTAGGGTTAACCTCTTCCTCGCTGATATATTTTTGTTTTGGTCCTGTCACTGGGTAGCTTAGTCTCTGCAGTTCCAGGTGAAAGCCGTAAGCCTGTTTGAAGTGTACCTGTCACTCGCATAGTGTGGAAGCAGACATCTTGTTGGTTGGGTGAAGTTGGGCGTTAAGAACACTAAATGGAGAATGTAAAGGATGCAACAAGGCTGGATTAGAGCATTATTTTATTAACTTTTTAAGATACAAGCATGTCGCTTACCAGTATGTACAGCATGAGCTGTTACTCTGTGGTTACACTGATAGTAAACTAGCTGCAGTGTGTTCTGATCTCTGCTTAAAGAATGCCATTGACATGCATTCTAATTTAAACCCAACAAATCGCTGACAATGTTCACAGGTTCACTGAATCATGGATGCTGTCCTCTGTGTCCCAACGTTAGTAAGTCCCCTCAATATTTCAACGCCGTTTAGTCATACTTTTCCTGTTGTTTAAAGGACCACATCGCCAAAAAAATGTAAAATGTAAAATACATACAAATAAAATGCACTAAATATAAACTTTTTCCTATGTTGCTGTCACTAACAGTAGGTAGTAAAAAGCTCACAGATCTGACCGGTTTTGGACTAGTCCATCTCCTCATGGGGGATTCTCAGGATTACTTTTTTTTTTTTTACAATAGCACTCCCTGTAAAGGATCTATACAAGTATATTACCAGCTTCCCAACTCATTTGCACACTATTGTGATAGTTGGACTGAGCAACTGCAGTTCTGTAAGTGCTTTTGTAAATAAAGAGATAACTGAGAATCCCCCCGTGGGGAGATAGACTAGTCCAAAACCTGTCAGATCTGTCAGGAAATGGTCAATAGTTCATGTATTTTCACTCTGGGACGGACACTTCATACGCTGCCACTGAGCAAAAACAATTAAACGTTACATCTACTTTGTAAATGTTTAAATATAAAATAACAAGATGGGATATCTAAAAAAAAAAAAGTTATTTTTAGGAGTAGGAGGCTAATTACACTTGTTTATTTTCACTTTGGGTTCAGTTTAAACTTGGTCCAGCACAAGATGGATGCCACAGCGCTATGTGGGCGTGAGGTACACTTGCCTAGGAAAGCCATATTTTACACGTAAGGTTAGCGCCGAGCGGACTTAATGCCCGCATTTACATATCGCTGGTTTAGCCGCCGCGTGTCAGAGCGCATTAACATGAGACGTGATAAAGGCGGCGGAGCCTTTCCCGGAGACGTCTTAGCGTGAAGCGCTGCTCGTTCAGCCGGAACTCGAAGAAATTGCCGACTGCGAAAGGCGCGGATAAATGATTCAAAGCCCAGGATTATTTTACGGACGAGAATTTTATGCCATTGTCTGAAGGAACGAATGTAAATTTAACCCCATCCTTGCCTAGAAGGAGCCGCGGTGGACGAGTTGTTTGGGGTCCTCCTGTGGGGGGGTGGTTGGGTTAGGAATGAACACATCTATCTGTCGTGAGGAGATGAATGTTTGTACATATCGTTCGCCTGCTTGTTGTATATATAAAGCTTTGAAAAAACAAAACAGGAATTCTCCTTCTGTCTCGCTGAGTCTCGTGTTTATTGCGCTCTTCATGGCGGAACGCCAAGGCTTCACACATATCCTGAAGAACCTGACGTCCGGAGACGAGGCGTGAAGAATAGAGGATTGGAAACGGAGCTGACGGATTACCTCATTCTGTTTGTACCCCACTGAAACTTACACCGGTGGAAGTGAAAGGCTGGGATATTCTGATATAGAATACTGCTGTGACTGCATGAGGCTCCTACACAGACAAAGTGGACCTGAACTTTTACTCAGGGCTATTTCACACTACAGGCTAGTTTCGACGTTTTACAGCCAAGACCATAGTTTGCGTTTTCCAAGGTAATATAAAAGTCCATAGACTTTCATTTTACCTTTCACACCTAAAGCAGCTTTTTTTGGGCGTTGCTGTTTGAAGCTCCCCGGAGCTTTTTCAAAGCTGTTTACAGCCGACGTCGGCTTTTCGTGTTTCAATGATAGTCAATGGAAAAGGCCAACTACAGCTTTTTCGAAGCGTTTTACAGCTGACTTGTTGACTTCTTTTTAAAGAAAAACAAAAGGACGTTTTTTTTTTCATATGAGCTGTAAAACGCTATGAAAAAGCTTTGGAAACGCTATATGGAAAGGCTAGAAAAACGCTGACAGCAAAAGGCAGCCTTTTAGCCTTTTCTACCGCAGTCTCTAGTGTGAAAGAACCCTCAGGACAGAAGGAAAACAGAGAGAAATGAACCCTGTATGTACTTAGAGAGTTTAGCCCAGGAGTCCCCAAACTTTTTCGGTCAAGGGCCGGATCAAAATATTTTGGACTGCTGGGGGCCGGAGTATACATAAAATGGTGTAGAAAAGCATCAGGTATTGCAGACAGCGCCTACTAACAAGTGCAGCCTCATGTCTCAGCATGTCAGCATGTTCAGATAGTATGCCCCCCCCCCCCCCCAACTCAGCAAGTGCAGATATTGTGACCCTGGCATAGCAAGTCATATGTGAGGCCTAATGTCATCCCTCCCTCCCCCCAAAACTACCCCATCTCCAGTAATTGCATGAACTGAAACAGGGGCATAACTAGTCTAGGTCCCACCGGGCCCCCCTGCAGAAATTCTGAGTGCTCCCCCCCTCTCCCGGGGCCCACTTGGGGCCATTTTGGGGGGCTGGAGGGGTCACAGGATGAGGGGAAAGCCTTGCTGCACTTCGGCGGGGAGGGGCAGATACATACCTTCCATGCGCTCCACGGATCTTCCTCTCTATAGTGTCTGACGCGACTTCCTGTATAAACAGGAAGTCGCGTCAGAGGCTAGAGAGAGGAACATCCACGCTGAAACGCACGGAAGTGATGTATCTGCTGCTGCCCCGCCGCCTGCATACACAAACTATCCAACGCTGGAGGGGAGCGCAGAGGGGAGAGCCCGAGGTAAGGGGAGGGGGGGGGGACCGCCCCCCCCTCCCCGCCGAAGTGCAGCATGGGTTTCCCCCCATGCTGCGACCCCTCCAGCCCCCTAAACCGGCCCCAAGCAGGCCCTAGGGGGGCAGGGGCTGCAGGCCCTATTGTTACACCAGTGAACTGAAATCCACTCCTACACACGGGCACACACATTCCTGCGGTTCCCGAAGACGTTTTTGTGCACCATACAAAGGATTGGAAGCCAGTGAATGACTGCTTTCTGGCTTCCATGTGGGAGGGTGATGCCAGCTCTGCTATACTATATGCAGCCACCAATATATAAAGATTCAGCTGACCACATCTATATGTAATACATTTTGTGTCTGTAGGGCCGGTAAAAAGCCTCAGGGGGCCACATTCGGCCCGCAAACCTTAGTTTGAGAACCACTGGTTTAGCCTATCTAATTGCCATTCATCTGTGACTAATAACCAGTGTAATTTGATCCCTCAGTTGTGTCATCTCAGGAATCCCCTCTGCCACAGAAGAACAGCTAACTTGTAAACACAGGATATATCCCCTTTGTCTACTTCCGTGAAAGCGGGAAGTAGCCACTCTGCACATTTATTGCAGGATTGGTATCAGCTGTAACAAAGAGATATTTTTCTTTAAAGGTTATTATGCTGTTGCTTATCTTTTAGCGCACAGAGGAAGTTCTGATTTGAGGTCCACTTTAAAGGTTACTTAACGCACAATTGAAGTGAGAGCGATATGGAGGCTGCCATATTAATTTCCTTTTAGGCAATACCAGTTGCCTGGCAGCCCTGCTGATCTATTTGGCTGCAGTAGTGTCTGAATTAAACCAGAAACAAGCATGCAGCAAATCGTGTCAGATCTGACAATTATGTCAGAAACATCTGATCTGCTGCATGCTTGTTCAGGGGCTATGGCTAATAGTATTAGAGGTAGAGGATCAGCAGGACAGCCAGGCAACTGGTATAGCTTAAAAGGAAATAAGTATGGCAGCCTCCGTATACCTCTCTCTTCAGTTGTCCTGTAGCTCAGTAGTGAAAAGCCTGCAGATGGTCCAGAGGCCTCCCTGCTTTTCTTACAGCCCACGGTTCCAGCATAGAGACCCTGTATACCTATTACACAATATTACACAATATCTTGTTGGATAGGTTTCTTGTGGCCATGCTCCCAGCACAGACCAGTGCATCTGGATTGGGCATGAGCAAGTCAGGTCTGGGCATGCTCAGTAGAAGGGAGCGGTTGTTCACAGAGGAAATAATCTGCACAAGCATTCTACTGGGCATGCACCGATCTTACTTGCACATGCCCAGTCCAAATGCACTTGACAACGGCTGGGAGCATATTCAGGACACGAAGAAGAAATATGCCGGTGCGGCGGATCTTTCCTTTCTCCTGCGAAGTCTATGGGGCTTGGCTGCCTGTGATCTGCTCCTGGCTGCTTAGGTGGGGTGGTGAGCGGTGTTCATTTTTCCTACAATGACAATGAAGAAAGACCCTGTGTTAAATAGTGGGCTCGACAAGGGTGTGAAAAGGAGAGTCATCCATCAGGGTCGTAACTAGAAATCACTGGGCCCCCCTGCAAAACTTTGGATGGGGCCCCCTCTAACCAGGTTAGGGCCTGGGCGCTGTACAGAAGAGCCTGCTGCCCACTGAATAGGCACTGTCTACAAATCTTTGTCTGCAAAACTTTGTATGATTTCCTTATCAGTGGCTGAGCAGATGCAGTCATTAGAACAATTGTGCAGAGAGCAGAAAGTTTTTTTTCTCTGTGCCCTTAGTTGTCTGTCCCTGAGGACGGGGCCGCCTGTTGCTTCTGGGACCCCCTGCGGCTGCTTCCTTTGCAGAGTCTATTGATTTGTTACTCCCCTGTCTTCCATCTAACACCTAACGTCATTCACGTTGCTTCATGGAAGGACCGCCCCCGGGTGTAGGAACCCACCACATATGGTTTAGGTACCCTTTAAGATTTATGTCTGCCAGAAACACAAGGGAATATTTCCAAGCATGATTCCATCTTTAAAACAATAGGAGGTGTGATCAGGCAAGAAGACTGCAATAAGGGGTTGGAGTAATCATTTAAGGCCTCTGTCACAGCGGGACGTTAAAGTCGCACGTTATAAAAAATTATAACGTAGACTAACACACAGCAATACAAAGTCTGTGCGACATTCACAGTGCACACGTTGTGTTGTGTGTAACGTGTAGTGTAGTAACATGTAGCCCTTACTAAGGGCTCTTTTCCACTATGAAATGCGATCGCGATTGCGTTTCCGATCGCGATCGCAATCGCGTTTCAATTTCCACCATGCGATTGTGATTGAGCTACTATACTCATTATAGTCCAGCTCAATCGCATACAAAACGCGGCAGGACAACGATTGCGCTTTGACCAAAATCGCATCGCAATCGGATCGCACTAATGGAAATTGCTGCTGCAGTTTCCATTAGTTTAATGTACCTTGCGATTTGCGATCAGAAGCAAATCGCAAATCGCAGGCTAGTGGGAAAAGGCCCTTAGGGCTCTTTTCCACTATGAAATGCGATCGCGATTGCGATCGGGGTTACGATCGCGATCGCAATCGCGTTTCAATTTCCACCATGCGATTGCGATTGCGATTGAGCTACTATACTCATTATAGTCCAGCTCAATCGCATACAAAACGCGGCAGGACGACGATTGCGCTTTGACCAAAATCGCATCGCAATCGGATCGCACTAATGGAAATTGCTGCTGCAGTTTCCATTATTTTAATGTACCTTGCGATTTGCAGTCAAAAGCAAATCGCAAATCGCAGGCTAGTGGAAAAAGGCCCTAAGGGCCCTTTTCCACTAGCAGTCGCTAGCGTTCGCGCTGAACGCTAGCGATTGCTGAATCGCAATTACCGGCGATTCCCCGACGTTCGCGGCCGCGATTTTGCTATGCTATGCACTGCATAGCAAAATCGCGGCAATTATCGCTCCGCCGCGCGTTCGCGTTCCCCGCAAAAACGAATCGCGGTAGTGGAAATGACCTACCGCGATTCCCATGTTAAAAAGCAAACCGTAGCGATTGTAAAATCGCTAGCGGTTTGCGTTTTTGCGATTCAGCCAGCGCAAACGCGCTGGTGGAAAAGGGCCCTAAAAGGGACTCCGAGCAGTGCAGAAACTATGGAAAGATGCATATCATTTTAAAGCTCTCTTTCTCCTCTTTCCAATGATATATAAACCACCACCCTACGTCTTTTAGTTTTCGCTATTTTCGCGATTGAAATTGCCGCGACCGCGATTTCGATCGCGAAAATAGAGAAAACTAAAAGGTGTAGGGCAACGATTTAGGTGTCGTCAGAAAGAGGAGAAAGAGAGCTTTAAAATGATATCCATCTTGCCATAGTTATATTGTATTACACAGGGCGACACTTTCCCCAGTGTCAGCAGCTCCATTATGCTGAATGCAGCTGCTGACTTTGACAAAAAGTCGCCCTGTGTAATGCAATATAACTATGGCTTGATGGATATCATTTTAAAGCTCTCTTTCTCCTCTTTCTGGCGACACCTACATCGTCGTTCTACGCCTTTTAGTTTTCTCTATTTTCGCGATCGAAATCGCAGCCGCGGCAATTTCAATCGCGAAAATAGCGAAAACTAAAAGGCGTAGGGTGGCGGTTTATATATCATTGGAAAGAGGAGAAAGAGAGCTTTAAAATGATATGCATCTTTCCATAGTTTCTGCACTGCTCGAAGTCCCTTTAATGGCAGAAGCCTCAAACATGCTACTTTCGGCCATTAAGTGACGGGTCCAAATTTACGAAAGGGGCGGGGCCACAAACAGCCAAACAGATTTCTTTGCTGGATAAACTGCTTCCATTCACACAATTTTGATGCGAGGAACCTGAAAGCTCACAAACTTGGTTATTGAGTGACTGTGTGTCAAGGTTACAAAAATTGGGTGGAGCCAAAAACAGATTTCCCTGGGAAAGTGTAAACTGCAGCCCTTCTTACACTGTTTATGGCAGGGTTCACAAACTTTGCCCAGGTGGTTACTGGGTGACTGGGATTAATATTCAGGGTAGTGGGGGGAGCCTATAATAGCCAATCAAAATTCAATTTTCAAGTGGAATATTTAAATTGCTACCATTTTTACACTGCTAATAGCAGATGCCTCAAACCTGCTACAGTTGGTCATTGGGTGACTGGGATCAAATGCTGGAGAAGGGCGGAGCCACAAACAGCCTATCTGATTTGTTTAATTTCCCTGGGAAGATACAAATTATTGGTGCCAAGGACCCCAAAGCTCACAAACTTGGTCATTGAGTAATTGTGTGTTAGGGTTAGAAAAAGTGGGCGCAGCCAACACCAGCCAAATACATACCCGGGCAACGCCTGGCCACCAGCTAGTCAATAACTATAACACCAAGTAGTGGCGTGGCAACACTATTTTATATTCAGGTTCCACCCGAAGCTCGACAGCACAGAGTTAACGGATGTCTGTCTAAAAAAAATAATAACTGATACAATTTTGTAAAATCTCAAATTTGAAAGTACCAGAAAAGTCTCCCTAAAGTTTTTACTAAATTGTAACCACTATGGCATCAATTCACTAAGCATTACAGGATTCAGTCATGCTGAAAACAGCTGATTGTACCGATCACCTTTCCAAATACCAATTCACTAAGCCTATCACTGCACTGAAAAGTAAAATTACCAACTTGTGCGGTAAATGCCTAAAGAAATGTAAAGAAATTACAATTCACAAAGATAAAAGCGTTCAGTAAATCAAGAAAAAGTGTTCCGTATTTACCTCCAGGTCTGACAAGCCGGTAAATTATAATCTCCATGCGGTAAAAGATGACAGATGTAGCAGACAGCCGATAGGAAGAGCCACACAGCCCTGCTTCTCACCCCATTTGGTCTGATATGCTGGAGAGAAGGACTTCATAATGGCAGAGCAGGAGAAGAATATATTTAAAGAGACACTGAAGCGAAAAAATATATATGATATAATGAATTGGTTGTGTACTATGAATAATTACTAGAAGATTAGCAGCAAAGAAAATATTCTCATACTTTTATTTTCAGGTATATAGTGCTTTTTCTAACATTGCATCATTCTATAATATGTGCAGATTACACAACATTTAGCATTCAAAATGAGTCTTTCAGAGCAGTCTGTGAAGTAATGACCTCTCCTCTAGCAGAGAAAAAGTAAATAGTCCAGGAACAGTTGAGATAATAAAATCAGATAACAGCCCTCTCCAGACTAAAGCAGGCCATACACTGGCTCGATTCACGGCCGTTTCGACAGCAGATCCGATCCTGGGATCGGATCTGCTGCCAATCGCTTGCGCTAAACGCACCCGCCGATCCGATTCCCTCCCGAAATCGGATCGGACCGTCGATCGCGCCGTGCGGGAAATTACCCTCGATCGCCCGGCGGTAGGAGCGCGTCGCTTGCGGCGTACGATTCGGGCCCGATCCGAGCATGTATACATTACCTGAAGCTGGCTCCGGGGTCCTCTTCTCCTCGCTGCACCGCATTTCCGCATCTCCCAGTGTACGCTTATACTTCCTGTGTCACTCCGGTGACCAGGAAGTTGAAATAGAGGGCGCTCTATTTGAACTTCCTGGTCACGGAGTAACACAGGAAGCGCCGGGATGGAGCAAGAACAGCGGTGCGGTGCAGTGCGGAGAAGACGCCCGGGAGCCAGCCTCAGGTAATGTATACGGGGGGGGGACAGGCGGCAGGAGCAGCTCAACAGATTGTGATCGGTTTCAGGCTGAAATCGATTCACAATCTGTTTGCAGTAAAGGCAGCCATACGATCCCTATCTGATCAGATTCGATCAGATAGGGATCTGTCAGCTGGTCGATCTAATGGCACATCGACCAGTGTATGGCCACCTTAACTTAGTCGGAGAGCTTAATGGCTTGTTTGCATAGAGATAACAACTGGAGTTTCTCAACTCTTCCTGTACTGGAAACAATTACACTGATGTATCTGATCTTAATGTTTTATTTCTTAGCTGTGCTACACATACAAATCATAATATCATCATTTTTTTTCGCTTCAGTGTATCTTTAAAAAGGCTTCTATATATACTGGTAAACAGAAGAGCTCCCTCTAGTGGCTGCAGCACATCTTAAAGGATACCCGAAGTGACATGTGACATGATGAGATAGACATGGGTATGTACAGTGCCTAGCACACAAATACCTAGGCTGTGTTCCTTTTTTTCTTTCTCTGCCTGAAAGAGTTAAATATCAGGTATGTAAGTGGCTGACTCAGTCCTGACTCAGACAGGAAGTGACTACAGTGTGACCCTCACTGATAAGAAATTCCAACTATAAAACACTTTCCTAGCAGAAAATGGCTTCTGAGAGCAGGAAAGAGATAAAAAGGGGAATTTCTTATCAGTGAGGGTCACACTGTAGTCACTTCCTGTCTGAGTCAAAACTGAGTCAGCCACTTACATACCTGATATTTAACTCTTTCAGGCAGAGAAAGAAAAAAAGAAACACAGCCTAGTTATTAGTGTGCTGGGCACTGTACATACACACGTCTATCTCATCATGTCACATGTCACCTTTAAGGGATGCTGGGGATGTACTGGATGGAAAACCCCGGACCCACGCACACCACTTGTGGGAAGACCCCCAGCTTCCTGCCTGACCTGCTGCACAGCTGGTTGTGAGACTTACCGAGCAGGGCTAAGTGAAATGAAGCATGCTTTTTCGGTATATTATATTACCAAACTTTTACTGCATGCGGTGAATCTTCGTGAATTTGGGAAAAACAAAGTGTAAAATACTGAATGCTGTATTTTACCGAATCAAATTATTTTACCGGACTACGCTTAGTGCATTGAGGCCATCATATCACATACGGTAACCTTGGAGATGGAAAATACATTTGCTCATTTCTGTCCTCCTTTTTCACTGTCTATGTCCTCCTTTTTAGCTGAACCCATCTGGTCACCCGGTTCATGCGTCTTCCTCTTCATACGGCTGAACATGTGTCCACCCTACATATTTCATTGTGGTTTATGATTCGTAATAAAAAGATATTAAAGGAATACTATCGATACCCAAGTGTTCTAAAATGACAGTGTGCAAATAATGTCTAAGTAGCTGTGTACACATTTTCCTACTTTTCATGATAAATATCAGAGGCAAAAGCTGTAATTTATTGAGGGTAGGATTAGCTATATTGGGACAAATCAATTGCAGAAGGGGTGTCTGCTTCAATGCACAGCCAGAGTTGCATATCAGACTACAGAAAGCAAATATCAAACATATCAAACTCTGAAAGCAAAAACAGTATGAAAAAGCTGTGACAATTAGTTACATTTCCTCTGCTCTCTTCAGACACTTCAGTCAGAAACAAAGCTCCCAACAGCTGCAGCTCCTGTGTCCTGTCTCTCTCTGTCACACACAGAGCTACACATAGAGTTAACTGATCAAGTGTGAGGGGAATTTCCCCTCTCCTCATGGCTCAGTCAGCCCTCAGTTTTGGCGTCAGTAAAGTTTGAATGTATTTTGCTAACAGTAAACAAAGAAGTTGCTACTAAAATGTATACACCAGTACTTAGCAGCACTTCCCAAACAATTCCTGTGTCCATTGAAAAAAATATGTGAATCGATAGTATTCCTTTAATTCAGAAATATTTTTTGTGCAACACACAAGAGTTTGCGTTTGACAAGATATACGTTCCATACAGCGTACATCAGTAACACAAGGGCCGGAACCTGGTGGCTGGTGGATATTTCATGTTGCTGAGGACATGGATGTCATTTCTTCTGACAGCCGGCTGTAATTCTCCATATATCCTGTATGGCTTCCCCTTCCATCACCCGACACGTCTCCAGGCCACGGAGGAGATTACTGGGAGAGCTTGTCTCCAGTCTCTGGTATGCACAGGACACATGCTTTACATTAGACATATGCTCCCCAGATGTGAGCGGACCGTGCAGACCTCAGAGGAGATTCAGCTCTATCCTCACAATGAACAAAGGTAGAGAGAGGAGCAGCCAGATGCCCAAACCTGCTCAGAATTGGTCCAGGTCTCTGGAAGTTACTTCACAATGGGAGTGGAGATCCTTCGGCCTGTAGAAAGGGGAAGAGACCGGGAGCCCAATAGTGCAGAAGGTTGGGTGGTTAATGGGTGGAGGATTGTGGCTAATTTATACTCACAAGGATGGGTTGCATTCCTTGCGGAAAAAAAACGTTCCCGCTCGGTATCCCAGAACCTTCTGGAACAGGGTGGTCGCTCTCTTCCTGTCGGCTTTTCCACTAGTAGATAGGGTGTACAAGTGGAAAGTGTTAGCACCCCTTTTGGGGGCGTGGGTAATGACTAGTTGAGTGGGTTGGGGAGGCGCCTCCCCAACCCACTAAACTAGTTGCAAACCTGCTCGGGCCAGGAATCCCCCAGCTCCGCCAGGCCCAACACAGCACCGCCAGGCCCAACACAGCACCACCAGGCCCAACACAGCACCGCCAGGCCCAACACAGCACCACCAGGCCCAACACAGCACCGCCAGGCCCAACACAGCACCGCCAGTCCGAAGCCACAGCACCGCCAATCTCAACACCGCACCGCCAATCCAAACACAGCACCGCCAGGCCAGGAAGCCCTCAGCACTGCCGGGCCCAACACACCACTGCCAGGCCCAACACAGCACCGCCAGGCCGAAGACACGACACCGCCAATCTCAACACAGCACCGCCAGGCCCAACACAGCAACGCCAGGCCGAAGACACAACACCGCCAGGCCCAACACAGCACCACCAGGCCCAACACGGCACCACCAGGCCCAACACAGCACCACCAGACCCAACACAGCACCACCAGGCCCAACACAGCACCGCCAGGCCCAACACAGCACGCCAAGCCCAACACAGCACCGCCAGGCCCAACACAGCACCGCCAGGCCCAAAACAGCACCGCCAGGCCCAACACAGCACCGCCAGGCCCAACACAGCACTGCCAGGCCCAACACAGCACCGACAGGCAGAAGACACGACACCGCCAATCTCAACACAGCACCACCAGGCCCAACACAGCACCACCAGGCCGAAGACACAACACCGGCAGGCCCAACACAGCACCGCCAGGCCCAACACAGCACTGCCAATCCAAACATAGCACCGCCAGGCCAGGAAGCCCCCAGCACTCCCAGGCCCAACACAGCACTGCCAGGCCCAACACAAACCCGCCAGGCCGAAGACACGACACGGCCAATCTCAACACAGCACCGCCAGGCCCAACACAGCACCGCCAGGCCCAACACAGCAACGCCAGGCCGAAGACACAACACCGCCAGGCCCAACACAGCACCGCCAGGCCCAACACAGCACCGCCAGGCCCAAAACAGCACCGCTAGACCGAAAACAGCACCGCCAGACCGAAAACAGCACCGCCAGGCCCAACACAGCACCGCCAGGCCCAACACAGCACCGCCAGGCCCAACACAGCATCGCCAGGCCCAACACAGCACTGCCAATACCAACACAGCACCGCCAGGCCAGGAAGCCCCCAGCACCACCAGGCCCAACACAGCACCACCAGGCCCAACACAGCACCGTCAGGCCTGGAAGCTCCCAGCACCGCCAGGCCCAACACAGCACCACCAGGCTGTAGACACAACACCGCCAGGCCCAACACAGCACTGCCAGGCCAAACACTGCACCGCCAGGCCCAACACTGCACCGCCAGGCCCAACACTGCACCGCCAGGCCCAACACAGCACCGCCAGGCCCAACACAGCACCACCAGGCCAAAGACATAACACCGCCAGGCCCAACACAGCACCACCAGGCCCAACACAGCACCGCCAATCCCAACACAGTACCGCCAGGCCCAACACAGCACCGCCAGACCCAACACAGCACCACCAGGCCCAACACAGCACCGCCAGGCCAGGAAGCCCCCAGCACCGCCAGGCCCAACACAGCACTGCCAGGCCCAACACAGCACCGCCAGGCTGAAGACACAACACCGCCAGGCCCAACATTGCACCACCAGGCCCAACACAGCACCGCCAGGCCCAACACAGCACCGCCAGGCTGAAGACACAACACTGCCAGGCCCAACATTGCACTGCCAGGCCCAACACAGCACCGCCAGGCCTAACACTGCACTGCCAGGCCCAACACAACACCGCCAGGCCAGGAAGCCCCCAGCACCGCCAGGCCCAACACAGCACCACCAGGTCCAACACAGCACCACCAGGCCCAACACAGTACAGCCAGGCCCAACACAGCACCGCCAGGCCCAACACTGTACAAACCCAGAGGACTCACTCCATCCAAATATAGCAATTTTCCCTGATTCACTGAAATCTATCTATAGTATTTACAGCGGGTTGCAAAAGTATTCAGCCCCCTTGAAGTTTTCCACATTTTGTCACATTACTGCCACAAACATGAATCAATTTTATTGGAATTCCACGTGAAAGACCAATACAAAGTAGTGTACATGTGAGAAGTGGAATGAAAATCATACATGATTCCAAACATTTTTTACAAATCAATAACTGCAAAGTGGGGTGTGCGTAATTATTCAGCCCCCTGAGTCAATAATTTGTAGAACCACCTTTTGCTGCAATTACAGTAGTAGTTAGCTCTCTCGCCTTGCAGCGCTGGGTCCCTGGTTCGAATCCCAGCCAGGGCACTATCTGCAAAGAGTTTGTATGTTGTCTCCGTGTCTGCGTGGGTTTCCTCCAGGCACTCCGGTTTCCTCCCACATTCCAAAAACATACGGATAAGTTAATTGGCTCCCCCTAGAAAAAAAAAAAAATTGGCCCTAGACTACAGTACTTACACTACATAATATAGACATATGGCAATGGTAGGGATTAGATTGTGAGCTCCTTTGAGGGACAGTTAGCGACAAGATATATATATATATATATATATATATATATATATATATATATACACACACTGTACAGCGCTGCGTAATATGTTGGCGCTATATATAAATACTAAATAATAATAATGATTACAGCTGCCAGTCTTTTAGGGTATGTCTCTACCAGCTTTGCACATCTAGAGACTGAAATCCTTGCCCATTCCTCTTTGCAAAACAGCTCCAGCTCAGTCAGATTAGATGGACAGCGTTTGTGAACAGCAGTTTTCAGATCTTACCACAGATTCTCGATTGGATTTAGATCTGGACTTTGACTGGGCCATTCTAACACATGGATATGTTTTGTTTTAAACCATTCCATTGTTGCCCTGGCTTTATGTTTAGGGTCATTGTCCTGCTGGAAGGTGAACCTCCGCCCCAGTCTCAAGTCTTTTGCAGTCTCCAAGAGGTTTTCTTCCAAGTTTGCCCTGTATTTGGCTCCATCCATCTTCCCATCAAATCTGACCAGCTTCCCTGTCCCTGCTGAAGAGAAGCACCCTCAGAGCATGATGCTGCCACCACCATATTTGACAGTGGGGATGCTGTGTTCAGAGTGATGTGCAGTGTTAGTTTTCTGCCACACATAGGGCCTGATTCACAAAGTGGTGCAAAGTGTTTGCACGCCTGTGAAAAGCCCCTTATCACGCCTAAACTCAGTTTAGGCGTGATAAAATGAAACTTGAGCGAAATTTCCGCGCGCAATCGCACGGCGCGCGGTGCAGTGCGCGCGATGCACCCATTAAACCCTATGGGCGCTGCGCGCGGAATTACACGATTGCGTGCGTAAAACTTTGCGCGCGGGACTTTGCGCGCGATAAAGAGCACAAATTGGTGCTAACTCAGCGGTGCAAAGCTTATCACGCCTAAAGTCTTTTAGGCGTGATAACTGAGTTATCACCGCTTTGTGAATCAGGCCCATAGTGTTTTGCATTTTGGCAAAAAGTTCCATTTTGGTCTCATCTGACCAGAGCACCTTCTTCCACATGGTTGCTGTGTCCCCCACATGGCTTGTGGCAAACTGCAAATGGGACTTCTTATGCTTTCTGTTAACAATGCCTTTCTTCTTGTCACTCTTCCATAAAGGCCAACTTTGTACAGTGCACGAGTAATAGTTGTCCTATGGACAGATTCCCCCACCTGAGCTGTAGTTCTCTGCAGCTCGTCCAGAGTCACCATGGGCCTCTTGACTGCATTTCTGATCAGCTCGCTCCTCGTTCGGCCTGTGAGTTTAGGTGGATGGCCTTGTCTTGGTAGGTTTACAGTTGTGCCATACTCCTTCCATTTCTGAATGATCACTTGAACAGTGCTCCGTGGGATGTTCAAGGCTTTGGAAATCTTTTTGTAGCCTACGCCTGCTTTAAATTTCTCAATAACTTTATCCCTGACCTGTCTGGTGTGTTCTTTGCACTTCACGGTGTTGTTGCTCCCAATATTCTCTTAGACAACCTCTGAGGCCCTCACAGAGCAGCTGTATTTGTACTGACATTAGATTACACGCAGGTGCATTCTATTTAGTCATTAGCACTCATCAGGCAATGTCTATAGGCAACTGACTGCACTCAGACCAAAGGGGGCTGAATAATTATGCATTCCCCACTTTGCAGTTATTGATTTGTAAAAAAATTTTGAATGATGTATGATTTTCGATCCACTTCTCACGTGTACACAACTTTGTATTGGTCTTTCATGTGGAATTCCAATAAAATTGATTCATGTTTGTGGCAGTAATGTGACAAAATGTGGAAAACTTCATGGGGGCCGAATACTTTTGCAAACCACTGTAGGTGTCCCCAGTATAGCTAGCCAGCTATAGGTGCCCCCAGTGTAGGAAGATCTAGGAGGTGGAGCCAGGGCCGGATTTACCATAAGGCAGTATAGACATGTGCCTACAGGAGCCTGATGATGGAGGGGCGGCTCACGCCCCTTTCCTAGTGCCTCCCTTCCTTCTCTATGCAGAGTCCTGATGAGAGTGTAAATGACAGATTTTGTAAAATGGAAACCAAGAGCCCAGAATGGTGTAATATGTATTGGAAAAGGACAGGGTAAATGAATAGTAAGCAATTTATACTCACAAACCAGGGTTACCGCTCAGGCAACCACTGTAGAGGCAGGTGGGGAGATTGTCCTGTCCCCACTCAGGACTCAGATGTCGCTCTCTGTAGATCAGGAAAAAAGGGGGATAAATCACCCCTCCACCAAGGGGTGGACTCAGATATAGTACAAGGTGAACAGAAGCGCCAAAAGGATAAAATATGCTAAAATTGTTAAAAAGTTTTGGAGGGGGTGGTGGCCTCGACCTCCCCAAACAGACACATAAGCTGTCGATTTTTCAGCAACAACAGATTTTTATTCACATACTCCAATAAAACAGGCAACGCGTTTCGCAGGTATAATCCTGTTTCCTCAGGCAATCACAGTAGGAGTATCACACAGCAAGAAGTCTAGTACACGCTTAGCTCCTCTGTGGACTAGACTCCTTGCTGTGTGATACTCCTACTGGAACAGAAAAGTAAAGAGAAGTAATCTATTTTAATCTTTAGCAGGGGAGGACTGGGACCTTTTGGCCTGGAGGGAAAACACAAACTAGAGGCCCATTTTCACGGCAGCCCGTGCCCAAATTACATCACACACGTGCCCCACGTGCTATATGCCAAAAGTCACATGGGAAATACAGCGAGGACACATGAGGTACAGCGTGACAGGTAAAGTATAATGCACTGGCAATGGGGGGGGAGGGCACATAAAACATTTGAGTTACAATGGCCGGGGTATCCATCGCGTTCATTGTATAGCACTGGATCGACCACATCAGCCCGAGATTTCCCAGCATCTCAGATCGATACTATCAAACAATTTTCACCCGAAATCAGACAGATATTTTCCCACGGACCCTGCAGGAAAGCCTCTGCTCTGCATCATGCTGTTTATATTTACCAACTTGCCCACCCTCTAATTACTCTGTCATTAGGCATTGATTTCCCTCGGCCAGCCTAGTGGTTCACATTGCCTTATACAAAAACATGTACCAGGCACTGTACTAGCCCTAAAACATTAAATGAGAGGCAGCCTGGGGGGAAATTTCCCCCCTTCCCCCCTGGCCAGTCCTCCCCTGATCTTTAGACTAGTATTATATATTCTGACCCAACATTTTTGTTGTTTTCTTTTTTGTTGTTTTCTTTGTTTGATATATATTGATATATTATATACTATGTTTTTATTATATAATAAGAATGTCTTATTTCATATTATTTATTTTTCATTTTTTCTAATTGGAATAATTTCATTATCTTCACATGACTTAAATCATCCTAGTCAGTTTATGGATCTACATGTTTGAATTGTACTTCACATGGTCTCTTGTTATTCCCATTTATTTGTACATGGTTATAGTTGTATGTTTTCAATTGTGTGCAACTATTTTTTCTGCTCATGTTCTCTTTCTGATGTTACTGAAGATGTTATTGGAATGTCATCTTTTGTTTTTATTGTAAAAAAATGTTTATCTGAATAAAAAAAAAAGTTAGTGAATCAAGCTCTATCTATCATAGATCTAACCATTTAGATGGTGCATGTTATTCCCCCCGAGTAAACGTTGAGGTTGTGCTGTACAGAGCCTTATAATGAACTCGCGGTCTGAGTCACCCGCAGCGGCAGAATGAGTCAGACAGGTGACACCACAATCTGGGTCAGAAGCCTCTTCCTTCTATGGTAACCAGAGATCGCTGAATAATAACCTTTCATATTGGTTAGGATTGGAGGGAAAGGTGACATTTCTGTGACCCGGAACTGTCATGGCGTCCGCCCCCACAAGCCTCCGTGTGGTTGGAGGGAAAACAGGCGCTGTGTGATGTCAGCAGGAGGCGGTGTGACTTCCTGTCTGCTACTACAAGCAGAAATCTCGCCCAGGTTAGCTGCACTTACTGAGCACTTTATTAGGAACGCCCCCTGTTATAATACTCACCTGTCCTCACTCCTGCTCGGGCGCCTGCGCGTTTTCATGTACACATATCCCAGCTGTTGTCTTATGACCATCATATCTCCCAACTTTTTGAGACAAGAAAGAGGGACACTTATACCACGCCCCTGCCACAACTTTAACCACGCCCCCAGCACACAAGATTTGATAGGAAAAATATGTTGTTTTATAATTCAAACTATACTCATCTTTTTTATCCCGGCTCATTTTCCTTCATATTAACATTTGAAAATAAGAAATATATCAATGTAAAGGATAGGAATTAAGTTTAGAGTCAAACACATTTATCAGTAGATAAAATTACATACATTTACATAGATCTGTACATCAGTCCTGAAAGAGGGACAAAGTCCTGAAAGAGGGACAGATGATGAAGAAAGAGGGACAGAGGGACTGTCCCCCCAAAAGAGGGACAGTTGGGAGCTATGCGACCATGGATGGAGCTGTGTTCACATGTGGACATCAAGTAGTTTCTGACTATCCTTGATTTGACCTTGGCCTGTTTCCTTAAAGGATACCCGAAGTGAAATGTGACATGATGAGATAGACATGGGTATGTACAGTGCCTAGCACACTAATAACTATGATGTGTTCCTTTTTTTTTTCTCTGCCTGAAAGAGTGAACTATCAGCTATGTAAGTGGCTGACTCAGTCCTGACTCAGACAGGAAGTGACTACAGTGTGACCCTCACTGATAAGAAGTTCCAACAACTATAAAACAATATCCTAGCAGAAAATGGCTTCTGAGAGCAAGAAAGAGATAAAAAGGGGAATTCCTTATCAGTGAGGGTCACACTGTAGTCACTTCCTGACTGAGTCAGGACTGAGTCAGCCATTTACATACCTGATATTTAACTCTTTCAGGCAGATAAAGAAAAAAAGGAACACAGCATAGTTATTAGTGTGCTAGGCACTGTACATACACATGTCTATCTCACGTCACATGTCACTTCGGGTATCCTTTAACTAGCTCATTTGCCGCCTGTCCTGACATCACCCTGTGACCTCATGTATGCTAGTTATCTGCCTAGTTGCAGGGCTGTTTCTTGGGCAGTGCGACCGCCCTGGGCGCAGACTGGCAAGAAGAAGAAGGGGGGCGCAGGCAGAAGGACATAATCGCTAGGGAGCTGGTGACACGTGGTGCAGCCAAACGAAACAAGAAAGCGGATTACTAGTCTTATCACCTTCCTTGACTCTTCCTTGGCTGCCTGCATCCAACGTCAAGTCAACATCACGTCAGCACCGCGTGATGACACCTGATGTCCTGTAGCGGTACTGCAGGCTGTCACCACCGCGTGATGACATCTGATGTCCTGTAGCGGTACTGCAGGCTGTCAGTGCCCAGCGCCCATGGAGGAGTCAGCTTTCTGGGCTCTCTTCCCCTGTGTGTTCTTCTGGTCCCTGCTTCCTCCTGGATAAGCGGCTGGTCACTAGTAAGTAGGCAGATCTACTTGTGAACTGTGGCTGTGTGACTGTCCCTAAAGAGTAAGGGTTCGCGAGTCCACTGGGTGGGGGGGGAGGGGCGCAATTTTCACACACTCGCCCTGGGTGCAATTTAGCCTAGAAACTGCCCTGCCTAGTTGAATACCCCAACAGTACGCCACTGAGCCCAACCAGAACTAGTTTTCATAGCTCCCAACTGTCCCTCTTTTGGATGGACAGTCCCTCTTTGGGAACCAAGTCCCTCTGCCCCTCTTTCCGCCTCATTTGTCCCTCTTTCAGGACTGCATACCTCCCATCTTTTTGAGATGAGAAGAGAGGGGAAACTTAAGCCACACCCCTGGTTACGCATACCATAAAGATTTCATAAAAAAATATGCTGTTTTATAATTCAAACCACACTGGTCCTTCCTATCCTGGTTCATTTTCTTTCATAGTAACATTTTAAAATTAGTAATATATCAATTTAAAGGATGGGAATAAAGTTTAGAGACAATTAAACACATTTTTTCAGTAGATAAATACATATATTTACATAGAAAGAGGGACAAAGTCCTGAAAGAGGGACAAATGAGGAGGAAAGAGGGACAGCGGGACAGGGCTCCCAAAGAGGGACTGTCATTTAAAAAAAGGGACAGTTG
Organism: Hyperolius riggenbachi; assembly: GCF_040937935.1. Lineage (NCBI taxonomy): Eukaryota > Metazoa > Chordata > Amphibia > Anura > Hyperoliidae > Hyperolius > Hyperolius riggenbachi. The sequence goes on from NC_090656.1 coordinate 248,765,744, forward strand.
GGAGCTATGGGACTGATGTACAGATCTATGTAAATATATTTATTTTATCTACTGAAACATTTACTTAATTGACTCCAGGACAGAAAGGACCAGTGTGTTTTGAATGACAAAACTACATATTTTTTCTTATGAAATCTTTATAGTATGCGTGACTAGGGGTGTTTTGGAGGCGTGGTTAGAGTCGTGGCGGTGGTGTGGCTTAAGTGTCCCTCTTTTTGATCTCAAAAAGTTGGGAGGTGTGAGTTTGCTAGTCAAGAATGAACAGGGATTCTTCCCAGCACTAGGTCTTGAGTCCTGGACAATCCATCATCCGCACGGTTGAATCGGAGACCGCCTTTAAATGTTGTTTACGCCGCCGGGTGCAGATTGAAGTCTGGTGACTGGCAGTGGCTTTAGTGTTACAGACTTCTCGCCACCAACAAAGAGCGATGCTTGTATTGCAAACACATTAGCAGAACTCCGCTTCCCAGGACCGGAGCCAGCTGGACAGTGAAGATTCCACTCGCAGGATGAGGTTTGGAATAACATAGAGGGAATGCAAAGTACCACGGAAAATAGAAGCTCGCTGGCACGAGTCTACGCTGCATCCTTCAAGAAGAATTCCACAAACCGTCACTGGACCGGGAAGTACATGGGGGGTAATACTGGTAATCATTATGCGTTTGTTTCTTTTTCTGGCCTGCAAACGTTTTCTGCAGGAGTAGTGTTCAAACTCTGTCTTTAGTCAGGACTCTGACTTACGCCTGCGAATTAGTCAGAGAGATAATTCTGAGACTCTTCCTGGGAGAACTTCCTTAAAGGATACCTGAGGTGACATGTGACATGATGAAATAGACATGTGTATGTACAGTGCCTAGCACACAAATACCTATGCTGTGTTCCTTTTTCTTTCTCTGCCTGAAAGAGTTAAATATCAGGTATGTAAGTGGCTGACTTAGTCCTGACTCAGACAGGAAGTGACTACAGTGTGACCCTCCCTGATAAGAAATTCCCCTTTGTATCTTTTTCTTGCTCTCAGAAGCCATTTTCTGCTAGGAAAGTGTTTTATATTTGGAATTTCTTATCAGTGAGGGTCACACTGTAGTCACTTCCTGTCTGAGTCAGGACTGAGTCAGCCAATTACATACCTGATATTTAAAGAGACTCTGAAGCGAGATTTATTCTCGCTTCAGAGCTTAAAGTTAGCAGGGGCACGTGTGCCCCTGCTAAACCGCCGCTATCGCGCCGCACAAAGGGGGTCCCTTCACCCCCAAACCCACCCCAGCACGACTTGGTCGTGCATTTGGTCGCTCCTGGAGGCAGGGCTAACGGCTGCAGCCCTGCCTCCAGTCGCGTCTATCAGACACGCATCGCCGCCTCTCCCCCGCCCCTCTCAGTGAAGGAAGACTGAGAGGGGCGGGGGAAAGGCGGAGATACGCGCTGACAGACGCGCGTGGGGCAGGGCTGCGGCGGTTAGCCCTGCCCCAACCAGGAAGCGCTCCCCCGCTGCACGGAGGGGGTTTGGGGGGACAGCGACCCCCGTTAAGCCGCGCTATAGCGGCGGTTTAGCAGGGGCACACATGCCCCAGCTAACTCTGAGGTCTGAAGTGAGATTTATTCTCGCTTCAGACTCTCTTTAACTCTTTCAGGCAGAGAAAGAAAAAAGGAACACAGCATAGATATTTGTGCGCTAGGCACTGTATATACACATGTCTATCTCATCATGTCACATGTCACTTCGGGTATCCTTTAAAGCAGAACTTCCTTTCTGCTCTAAAAGATAAGCATCAGCATAATAACCTTTAAAGGTGATTTTTTTGTTACAGCTGATACAAATCCTACAATAAATCTGTAATGTTTCTACTTCCTGCTTTCATGGAAGCAGATATAGGGTTAACATGCTGTGTTTACAAATTAGCTGCTCTGCCATGGCAGCCAGCTGACACAGCTGAGAGATGAAATTACAGTTGTGATTAGTCACAGATGAGGGGGAATTAAACAGGCTAAACTCTCTAAAAGCATGCAGGGTGCATTTCTCTGTGTTTTCCTTCTGTCCTGTGCAAGAGTTCAGGTCCACTTTAAGTTTGTTAGCACAGGAGTTAACTTCTGCAGGTAATTTAAAGCACACTTGAAGTGAGAAGTATATGGAGGCTGCCATATGTATTTTCTTTTAAACAATACCAGTTGCCTGGCTGTCCTGCTGGTCTATTTGGCTGCTGAAATGTCTGAATAACACCAGAAACAAGCATGCAGCTAATCTTGTCAGAGCTGACAATAATGTCAGCAACACCTGATCTGCTGCATGCTTGTTCAGGGTCTATGGCTGAAAGTATTAGAGGCAGAGGATCAGCAGGAAAGCCAGGTAACTGGTATTGCTTAAATTGGAAATAAATATGGCAGCCTCTGCGCGGGTATGCATGGGTGAATGGTGCAGTGCGATCGTCATGCCCCGGGCTTTCCTGCTGCAGGACGATCCCACTGCTCAATATGTGAAATATGTGAAATTAGCCTTAAAGAATTACAATCTGGCATGACATTGAAGAAAAAACTTATTTTCGTACTCTTTATTGCCCATCCTGAATATCTATTGGCATTTGTCTCATAGTAATGTCATCTGTGTAGATTGCAAGTCCCCCCAGCTCAGAGTACAGCATTGCTAGGAGATATTATGGGTACAGTAAATCATCAACTTTATTCAAAAATCATATTCATGAGGACAATCCTGTCTTCTATACTCACAGAGCTGCTCACAGCCACGGAATCCAGCAGAATGAAAAACTCTGCTGCGTTTTCTCAGTTGTATCACCTGCAATTAGTGTTCAAAGAACGATCTGGAAAGCAGAGAGCTCCTGCAGCAGTCAGTCATAATTACTGGCAGCATAAACAACGTGTAATGTAACCATACTAACAACTAGGTGAAACACAGTCTATTAACCCTTCCAGATAACGCTTCTATGGATTAGATTGTTTCTTTGAGTATAAAATCATTTAATGATCACATTTCATCGTATAAATCCATTACAGGTGTATTTCTTCCTGCAAACAACACAATATATTTAAAAAAAACAACTTTTCTATGCATAATTCATTGACATTTCCTTTTAATTTAAACACATCTAAAGGAAAAAAAGACACACAGACAAAACTCTTTATATACCAACATTTATTGATATGTACATCAGAGGTACGACACTTAGCAAAGTATATTATATTCTTATTGTCTTGTATAAAGAAGATCCAGATATTTTTTTATACATAAGTTACAGAGATATGATGTGACGCGATCGGGGGAGGGGGGCACATTCTCTACATCATCATCAGGAGGTGAAATCACAGCAAACAGACACATCACAAAGGCAAAATTCTACAGTCCAACAAGGGGGGAAATTCTCCCGTTTACATCCAATGAACATTTTACACACGTCAATAAAGCGTTTCTTGCTTAGAAGGACAATTCATTTACATATATAGTTCAATCGTTTTACACAAATATAACAAGTCATTAAAATAATTCCATTTCACATACTGAATTTGGAGTTATAGCTATTACCAATTTCTCAAACGAAGGGATAGGATTGATGAGACCGATAGGGGCCTATTGAGAATGGAGGAGAGGAGTCGATCCCATAAGCCTTAGCGTCCAATCGTAATTCGAGGGAGATCTGGCTATTTTGAATTGCTGCAAACATCACCAACATCCTCATCAACATCACCGTTCAAGATTCCCGTATAGAGGTTTGTAGCCTGCAGGAATTGGACCATGTGGGCTTCCACATGGATCAGGCTTAAAGAACCACGATCATGGAAAAAGTAACATTTTAAAATACATAAATATCAATGTACATTTCTCCCAGAGTGAAATGCACTGTACATGACTTTTTTCCTGTGTTTCTGTCAGATTTTTACTCCCTACTGTAACTGACAGGGACATAGGAGAAAAGTCATCTTATACAGGGAATAATAAAAATTTTTATGTATGTGTTTTAAATGATACAATTTTATTTAATTTTTTTTGTGATAGTGGTCCTTTTAATGTAAAAGACTCTGATCTGAATATTTCTCATTATACTCCTTCTCATTTGCATCCAACATGTTAAATGTACTCTATAAGGAAGCGTTCATACGCACGTACGCTCGCTACCCCATGACTGTGTTGGAATCCATATTCTGTCCTAATAAAACAAGGCAGAGACAGTACCGATTTACGTGAATAACACAGCAAGAAGAAATGGTCCAGGGGGAGAGTCAATGACACGTTCTTTCCTGAACCCCCTCTTCCCTTCCCGTAACTCCATCCTGCCTCCTACAGCTGACAGAGGGGTTACGGGGTCTTCCTATTAGATAGCGAAACTGACTAACGCAAGCCAGGGAATGTCCCTCAGCCTGCCACCACTCTCCATGGGACACAATTACAAACTTTGCTTATAAATGATCTCATTTGAGGGTTGATTCACAAAGCTTATGTCATGATTGATGACGCCTAAAGGAGGCGTCATTCATGAGATAAGGAAAGATAAATTATGAGTTAAAGCTATGTATATACGCTAGTTGGAACTTGGCCATTTGGGGAGGTCTCAGATGAGAATGTACTATCATGTAGGTTAGTGACATGCAGCTCTTGAACTTACATCTTCATTGACTGGGGGTCTGTCTGCATGATGTAGGCCAGCCAAAGGCAAGTAGGCCTTGAGGGAACTCGTGGTTCCTCAAAAACTAGACGTCTGCATGATGTTGGCCAGCAAAAGACATGAAGGCCTTGAATGAACGTCTGGTTCCTCAATTATTTCAAGTCTGCCTGATACAGGCTAGACAACTCGTGCAGGTTTGGTTGGAACTTGTGGTCTACATGATGCAGACCAGCCAAATACATGAACTTCTTGCCTGAACTATTGGTTCCTCAAAGATCTACATTACGAAGGCCAACCAAAGACACAAAGACCTTCCTGGAACTTCAGGCCCCTCAGTGACTCTAGGTCTTCCTGATGATGGCTAGACAACTCTGGAAGATCTTTCTGGAACTCATGGTTCCTCACAGAATGCAGGATCTACACTGTAGGCAAAGGCAAATCGGGTCTTGTGGGAACTTGGAGTTCATCGATGATTGGAGGTTTGCATGACGTAAACTTCATTAATTTTCATCCAAAAAATAGATTGTCCAAAAAGGGTCCATCTATACAGGATTGTATTATGGGCCCCGTTTGACCACTGGAATGCTAAGATAATCGAGAAGGCATTTACAACACTAATTCTACCAATTCTATAAAATACCAATATTTGTGCTATTTTACTAACCATACCAGTCTACTGCTGATACATGCCAAGTTACAGAATAAACTTCTAGCTAGTTCCTAGTCTCTTTTGTCTATGATACACCTAAGTCACCAAGCCACCAATTAGTAAATCATAATAATATTAATAAAAAAAAAATACATAAAAATAGGCCATTATCACGGCCGTCGTACATCACAATCCGAGTTCTCACCGTCATTATGTTCGAGCCTTAGCGCTTACATAAACCGTGAGACACATTCGAAATCTATTTACAAAACCCCAGCTGTATATATATGTATAGGTCTATGTATGTATAGGTATATACACGTTACCATGCATGGCGGTAGAAAGGGGGCGTGGTTCTGTTCTTCTGTAAGTGTACAAAAAAAGTTATTGTCTGTAAGAAAGGAATTATTTATTAAGGCTGGACAGAGAACGATGCTGTGGTGCTAAGATAAGATTTTTGATTGGTCGCTATTTTCTTATTGCTTTTTACACATGTAAAGCGTTAGCAGAAAATCGTTTGATGACGGCGAAACGAGCCGCCAGCAGCCGACCCTGCGAACAGCCCCGTAAGCTGAGCACTCACCACCCGATGGCTCCAGCAATGCCACCGTCAAGCATTCGGCGACTCCACTTCCTGCTCGCGACGTCACGTGATGTTACACGGCGGCACACGGTGGATGCAAACGGGAAGTCAAGCGATCCCGGAGGGGAATCATCAAAAATCTTACCATGTCGATCATTATCGGTCTGTGTCAATAAACTACGTTTGCGTAATCGTGCACCTGTACCCACATCTCAAGATAACGTAAACGACCGCTCGCCGCTCAATCCCGGAGGGGAATCATCAAAAATCTTACCATGTCGATCATTATCGGTCTGCGTCGATAAACTACGTTTGCGGAATCGTGCACCTGTACCCACATCTTAAGATAACGTAAACGACTGCTCAAAAAAATCGCCAGGCGTCAGAAAAATCGCCGGGAAAATCACGTGGTGAGTACAGGCCTTTAGACCGTAATTTCTGTTTATTTACTGACTTGTAAACATTTTCGGGAAAATGACAAGCTGAGGACTGTCATTAAGGACGCGAAGTGACGCACGCTGGGACGTACTGACCGGAAATGGAAGAATATCACGCTTCTCCTACTGAAATAATTAAAGGGGGATAAAAAAGTATGCGGACTAAAAACAAAACAAAAACAAAAAAGGGTTTTAATTACCAGGAGGAATGAGTACAAAATTCTAATAAACGAAAGCTGCTAACTGACAATCTGTTGCCTGGCAGCTGTTTAATTAAAGTGATCCCTGGGAGTTTTAGTTCCCTGGAAACACCTGTTACTCAGCAATAAAATGTCACTGCGATAGGCAGCAATTAAGGGGTAAATTCATGTAACCGCTAACAAGACAAGATGGCTGTAATGGAGGACGGGACAGTCAGTGCGAACATGCGTGTAGACAAGTTCTAAAGGCATAGACTCCGATTTTCATCACTGCCCATTCACGGCAGGGTCTCTTTTACCGTGTTAGTGCGCTTATACTAAAGTGTGCTTAAAATGTCTTAAAGTGGGACCCTGATTATTAACACAGAGCACTTCCAACAACCCCCCTCCGCCTTTTAAATGTTAATATATCACTTCCACTATGTACAGTATAAGCTGTTACTATGTGATGCCCTGTACTGATAGTAAACTAGCTGCAGTGTGTGTTGATCTCTGCTACCTCCAGTATGTATAGTATAAGCTGCTACTCTGTGCCTGTATTGATAGTAAACTAGCTGCAGTGTGTGCTGAACTCTGCCACCTCCAGTATGTACTGTATAAGCTGTTACTCTGTGCCTGTACTGATAGTAAATTAGCTGCAGTGATTGCTGATCCCTGCTGCCTCTAGTATATACAGTATAAACTGTTACTGTGTGCCTGTGCTGATAGTAAATTAGCTGCAGTGTGTGCTGATCTCCGCTTCCTCCAGTATAAACGGTTACTCTGTGCCTCTACTGATAGTAAATTAGCTGCAGTGTGTGCTGATCTCTGCTTCCTCCAGTATGCACAGTATAAGCTTTTACTCTGTTCCTGTACTGATACTAAACTACCTGTTCTTGAAGACTGCTTATCATCCCTTTGCAACTATTATCAGCACTTTAGCACACAGTGAGCAAAGAGCAGAGATTAACCATTTTTAACCTTAATGGTATGAGTTATATGCCAGTATTGTAATTCAACATGGTATGAGTGTTCACAGCCTCACTTTCTACCATTTAACCACACTTAAGTATAAGTGCATTTGATAAGAAATGTATCCAGTTTTATCCATCTACCCTGGGTTGAAGATTAGCACAGGGAACTATTACCAAAGTACCTCTTTGTGATCCGTCTCATGTAATGAACAGAAGACGTATTGACTCGTTGCTCTCAGAAGGCATGCGCTTCCACGAAGCTTTGGGGGTTCATATAAAATGGAATGTTTTTGTTTGGCGTTTCTCTTGCCACCAAGGGAAGGAGGACAATATTTAAAAAAACGAGAAGCAAAAGTCACTGGTCCCGATAAACAGAACATTTGGTCCACAACCATAAAGGCAAACCTTTCACATTTTGTAAACTCTTTGACTTGGTTTATGACCGGTCCAGATACAAGACCTGCCAGTGATTGGATGACAGCAAGTGCAAGCATGCCTGGAGAATACAGATTACAGTTCTCCAAACAGGCAGCACGAGTTGTTGCTGTGGTCTGGCATGCTGCTGAATAAGTTGGTAGTACATTTTATGTTTCGTTGTGTGCTGCATATAAAAGAGGGGAGCGGCTGTAGGTGGAGGTGAGTGCTGCTGCATATGGAAGAGGGGAGCGGGTGTAGGTGGAGGTGAGTGCTGCTGCATATAAAAGAGGGGAGCGGCAGTAGGTGGAGGTGAGTGCTGCTGCATATAGGAGAGGGGAGCGGCTGTAGGTGGAGGTGAGTGCTGCTGCATATGGAAGAGGGGAGCGGCTGTAGGTGGAGGTGAGTGCTGCTGCATATGGAAGAGGGGAGTGGGTGTAGGTAGAGGTGAGTTCTGCTGCATATAGAAGAGGGGAGCGGGTGTAGGTGGAGGTGAGGGCTGCATATAGGAGAGGGGAGCGGCTGTAGGTGGAGGTGTGGGCTGCTGCATATGGAAGAGGGGAGCAGCTGTAGGTGGAGGTGAGGGCTGCTGCATATAAAAGAGGGGAGCAGCAGTAGGTGGAGGTGAGTGCTGCTGCATATGGAAGAGGGAAGTGGCTGTTGGTGGAGGTGAGTTCTGCTGCATATAGAAGAGGGGAGCGGGTGTAGGTGGAGGTGAGGGCTGCTGCATATAGGAGAGGGGAGCGGCTGTAGGTGGAGGTGAGTGCTGCTGCATATAGGAGAGGGGAGCGGCTGTAGGTGGAGGTGTGGACTGCTGCATATAGGAGAGGGGAGCGGCTGTAGGTGGAGGTGTGGACTGCTGCATATAGAAGAGGGGAGCGGCTGTAGGTGGAGGTGAGGGCTGCTGCATATGGAAGAGGGGATCGGCTGTAGGTGGAGTTGAGTGCTGCTGCATATGGAAGAGGGGAGCGGCTGTAGGTGGAGGTGAGGGCTGCTGCATATGGAAGAGGGGATCGGCTGTAGGTGGAGGTGAGGGCTGCTGCATATAGGAGAGGTGAGTGGCTGTAGGTGGAGGTGTGGACTGCTGCATATAGGAGAGTGGAGCGGCTGTAGGTGGAGGTGTGGACTGCTGCATATAGGAGAGGTGAGTGGCTGTAGGTGGAGGTGTGGACTGCTGCATATAGGAGAGGGGAGCGGCTGTAGGTGGAGTTGAGTGCTGCTGCATATAGGAGAGGGGAGCGGCTGTAGGTGGAGTTGAGTGCTGCTGCATATAGAAGAGGGGAGCGGCTGTAGGTGGAGTTGAGGGCTGCTGCATATAGGAGAGGGGAGCGGCTGTAGGTGGAGGTGAGGGCTGCTGCATATGGAAGAGGGGAGCGGCTGTAGGTGGAGGTGAGGGCTGCTGCATATAGGAGAGGGGAGCGGCTGTAGGTGGAGTTGAGGGCTGCTGCATATAGGAGAGGGGAGCGGCTGTAGGTGGAGGTGAGTGCTGCTGCATATGGAAGAGGGGAGCGGCTGTAGGTGGTGAGGGCTGCTGCATATAGGAGAGGGAGCGGCTGTAGGTGGAGGTGAGGGCTGCTGCATATAGGAGAGGGGAGCGGCTGTAGGTGGAGGTGTGGACTGCTGCATATAGAAGAGGGGAGCGGCTGTAGGTGGAGGTGAGGGCTGCTGCATATGGAAGAGGGGATCGGCTGTAGGTGGAGGTGTGGACTGCTGCATATAGAAGAGGGGAGCGGCTGTAGGTGGAGGTGAGGGCTGCTGCATATAGGAGAGGGGAGCGGCTGTAGGTGGAGGTGAGGGCTGCTGCATATAGGAGAGGGGAGCGGCTGTAGGTGGAGGTGTGGACTGCTGCATATAGAAGAGGGGAGCGGCTGTAGGTGGAGGTGAGGGCTGCTGCATATGGAAGAGGGGATCGGCTGTAGGTGGAGGTGTGGGTTTCTGCATATGGAAGCACAGGTGTAAAAAGGAGAGAATGATTCTGATTGGCTGTTTGGGTGGGTAACACAAGTAGCTCTGCTTGAAGTTTGTCCTGAATCACTGCCTGGAGGTTTGTATTATTCTATAAGCTTGCTAAAGTCTTCTGGATCTGCGACCATCTGGGAGGCCAGATGAGACGGAACTGATTTGAGGTTGACAGTTTGATCTCATGACAATACAATATGTGCGTGCCAATCACACAGGGAATGTCTCGCTGGTAACGCCACACCTAAGGACTGCAAATTAAAGAAATGTGTAAAAAGTGAGAATTGAGTATGTCTAGCCAATCAACACTCTCGTTCACAGTTACGTCTTGTGCAATGAGATGGTAGGAAAATAGCTTCAGAAAATACTCTATAATTGCACCTCTCGTGATATGACGGCACTGCGGAGTCTTTCTTTCCTTACAAGGATAAGGAATGCATGCCTTTCCTCCATACATGGTAAGAGGTGACATCATCATACTCTGCTCAACCCAACAAGCCCACAAGGGGCGTATCTAAGACTAGTCTGGAGGTGCTTAACACTGCCACAAAAATGATTAGTCACTGGATATGAGCAGTGATGCAGGGAGTGTACTTGGTTGTCCCAGTTCCATTTGCATGCAAATTGCAGTAATCTGCATGCAACGCTGCATACCAGACTGCAGTATATCGGGCTGTTTGGCTGGAGGAAGGATAGGTAGTCCAGCAACGCCAGGCTTTTAAATATTTATGTAGGAATGCAGAATTGGCAATGGAATGCTAAAGCATGGGCAATGGAAAGTGTTGGTGTTGTTTGGTCACAAAGAAGTAGGGTTAGATGTACTGTCTATAAAGAAGGTTACGGTTAGGGAATAGGTTAGGGGATAGGGTAGATTTACTTGTTAGGATAAGGTTAAGGTCAGGCATCAGAAAGGGGTCTATGTAAAAGGAATACCGAGGTTAAAATAAAGTGATAAACATGTGTATGTACAGTGCCAAGTTTACAAACAACTAGGCTGTTTTTTTTTTTTTTCTCTTTCTGAAAGGGTTAACATTCAGGTATGCAAGAGACGATAGTGTAACTACCCTTACTGATAGGGAATTACAGCCAAAATAGTCTTTCCTGGCAGAGGACAGCTTCTGTGAGTGCAGGGGCTAGATAAAAAGGTCAGTAGTTCATAGATTTTAGCTCTGGCATACTTCAAAGACCGTGTCATTGAGCAGAGACAATAAAATATAAAAAAATAAAAAGTATAAACATAAAATAGAACTGTGAGGTAACACAAAAAGTGATTTTTAGGACTAGGAGGAGAGATACAATTGTTTATCTCACTAGTTTATTTTCACCTATGTACTCCTTTAAGTAGGCAAGGGTAAAATTGGGCATCAGAAAAAAAAAGTTAAGAGGGCTCTTTAAAACAACAGTGAAACAGAGGGAAAAGCAAAAAGTTGCTACTATTGATTGGCGGTTGGCAACTGTGTGATTGAGTAACACAATACCTAATGCACCCATGCTGATTCCACATGAACCCCACCTTGCTTCTCATATGACTCCTCCTCCCCCCCCCCCCGAGCTACAGCACAGACCAATGCCAGGCTGGCTGTAAGTTGGCCTGTAGGTGGAAACCCGTTTAAAGCAGACTGTCATTACCTGATACTTGATTGGCTATTGGAATCCATGCTTGGCTGCAAAGCCGCAGCTACTCGTGCCAGCGTAAGTCGGTATTTGTCAAGTAAGTGCGAGAGCTGGCACGTTCTACTGACTGGAAAAAAAAAGAAATTACTAAGAGACGTTGGCAGTTCATTACAAATGTCGTTTTTTGTACTTTACATTCTTGTTATACAACCAGGGCAAGCACTGCGCTCTGCTAATGTAAGACCTACAGACAAACACAACACTCTGCTAATGTAAGACCTACAGACAAACACAGCGCTCTGCTAATGTAAGACCTACAGACAAACACAGCGCTCTGCTAATGTAAGACCTACAGACAAACACAGCGCTCCGCTAATGTAAGACCTACAGACAAACACAGCGCTCTGCTAATGTAAGACCTACAGACAAACACAGAGCTCCGCTAATGTAAGACCTACAGACAAACACAGCGCTCCGCTAATGTAAGACCTACAGACAAACACAGCGCTCTGCTAATGTAAGACCTACAGACAAACACAGCGCTCTGCTAATGTAAGTCCTACAGACAAACACAACACTCTGCTAATGTAAGACCTACAGACAAACACAGCGCTCTGCTAATGTAAGACCTACAGACAAACACAGCGCTCTGCTAATGTAAGACCTACAGACAAACACAGCCCTCTGCTAATGTAAGACCTACAGACAAACACAGTGCTCTGCTAATGTAAGACCTACAGACAAACACAGCGCTCTGCTAATGTAAGACCTACAGACAAACACAGCCCTCTGCTAATGTAAGACCTACAGACAAACACAGCGCTCTGCTAATGTAAGACCTACAGACAAACACAGCGCTCTGCTAATGTAAGACCTACAGACAAACACAGCGCTCTGCTAATGTAAGACCTGCAGACAAACACAGAGCCCTGCTAATGTAAGACCTGCAGACAAACACAGAGCTCTGCTAATGTAAGTCCTACAGACAAACACAGCGCTCTGCTAATGTAAGACCTACAGACAAACACAGCGCTCTGCTAATGTAAGACCTGCAGACAAACACAGAGCTCTGCTAATGTAAGTCCTACAGACAAACACAGCGCTCTGCTAATGTAAGTCCTACAGACAAACACTGTGCTCTGCTAATGTAAGTCGTACAGACAAACACAGCGCTCTGCTAATGTAAGTCCTACAGACAAACACAGCGCTCTGCTAATGTAAGTTTTGCAGACAAACACAGCGCTCTGCTAATGTAAGTCCTACAGACAAACACAGAGCTCTGCTAATGTAAGTCCTACAGACAAACACAGCCCTCTGCTAATGTAAGACCTACAGACAAACACAGAGCCCTGCTAATGTAAGACCTACAGACAAACACAGAGCTCTGCTAATGTAAGACCTACAGCCAAACACAGCGCTCTGCTAATGTAAGACCTACAGACAAACACAGAGCTCTGCTAATGTAAGTCCTACAGACAAACACAGCGCTCTGCTAATGTAAGACCTACAGACAAACACAGCACTCTGCTAATGTAAGTCCTACAGACAAACACAGCGCTCTGCTAATGTAAGACCTACAGACAAACACAGAGCTCTGCTAATGTAAGTCCTACAGACAAACACAGCACTCTGCTAATGTAAGTCCTACAGACAAACACAGCGCTCTGCTAATGTAAGACCTACAGACAAACACAGAGCTCTGCTAATGTAAGACCTACAGACAAACACAGAGCCCTCTGCTAATGTAAGACCTACAGACAAACACAGCGCTCTGCTAATGTAAGTCCTACAGACAAACACAGAGCCCTGCTAATGTAAGTCCTACAGACAAACACAGCGCTCTGCTAATGTAAGACCTACAGACAAACACAGCGCTCTGCTAATGTAAGACCTACAGACAAACACAGCGCTCTGCTAATGTAAGACCTACAGACAGACACAGCGCTCTGCTAATGTAAGACCTACAGACAAACACAGCGCTCTGCTAATGTAAGTCCTACAGACAAACACAGAGCTCTGCTAATGTAAGTTCTACAGACAAACACAGCGCTCTGCTAATGTAAGTCCTACAGACAAACACAGCGCTCTGCTAATGTAAGTTGTGCAGACAAACACAGCGCTCTGCTAATGTAAGACCTACAGACAAACACAGCGCTCTGCTAATGTAAGTCCTACAGACAAACACAGAGCTCTGCTAATGTAAGTCCTACAGACAAACACAGAGCCCTGCTAATGTAAGTCCTACAGACAAACACAGCGCTCTGCTAATGTAAGACCTACAGACAAACACAGCGCTCTGCTAATGTAAGTCCTACAGACAAACACAGAGCCCTGCTAATGTAAGTCCTACAGACAAACACAGCGCTCTGCTAATGTAAGACCTACAGACAAACACAGCGCTCTGCTAATGTAAGACCTACAGACAAACACAGCGCTCTGCTAATGTAAGACCTACAGACAGACACAGCGCTCTGCTAATGTAAGACCTACAGACAAACACAGCGCTCTGCTAATGTAAGTCCTACAGACAAACACAGAGCTCTGCTAATGTAAGTTCTACAGACAAACACAGCGCTCTGCTAATGTAAGTCCTACAGACAAACACAGCGCTCTGCTAATGTAAGTTGTGCAGACAAACACAGCGCTCTGCTAATGTAAGACCTACAGACAAACACAGCGCTCTGCTAATGTAAGTCCTACAGACAAACACAGAGCTCTGCTAATGTAAGTTCTACAGACAAACACAGCGCTCTGCTAATGTAAGTCCTACAGACAAACACAGCGCTCTGCTAATGTAAGTTTTGCAGACAAACACAGCGCTCTGCTAATGTAAGTCCTACAGACAAACACAGAGCTCTGCTAATGTAAGTCCTACAGACAAACACAGCCCTCTGCTAATGTAAGACCTACAGACAAACACAGCACTCTGCTAATGTAAGTCCTACAGACAAACACAGCGCTCTGCTAATGTAAGACCTACAGACAAACACAGCCCTCTGCTAATGTAAGACCTACAGACAAACACAGCACTCTGCTAATGTAAGTCCTACAGACAAACACAGAGCTCTGCTAATGTAAGACCTACAGACAAACACAGCGCTCTGCTAATGTAAGTCCTACAGACAAACACAGCGCTCTGCTAATGTAAGTCCTACAGACAAACACAGAGCCCTGCTAATGTAAGTCCTACAGACAAACACAGCCCTCTGCTAATGTAAGTCCTACAGACAAACACAGCGCTCTGCTAATGTAAGACCTACAGACAAACACAGCCCTCTGCTAATGTAAGACCTACAGACAAACACAGCGCTCTGCTAATGTAAGTCCTACAGACAAACACAGAGCCCTGCTAATGTAAGTCCTACAGACAAACACAGCCCTCTGCTAATGTAAGTCCTACAGACAAACACAGTGCTCTGCTAATGTAAGTCCTACAGACAAACACAGCGCTCTGCTAATGTAAGTCCTACAGACAAACACAGAGCTCTGCTAATGTAAGTTCTACAGACAAACACAGCGCTCTGCTAATGTAAGTCCTACAGACAAACACAGCGCTCTGCTAATGTAAGACCTACAGACAAACACAGAGCTCTGCTAATGTAAGTCCTACAGACAAACACAGAGCTCTGCTAATGTAAGTCCTACAGACAAACACAGCGCTCTGCTAATGTAAGACCTACAGACAAACACAGAGCTCTGCTAATGTAAGACCTACAGACAAACACAGCGCTCTGCTAATGTAAGTCCTACAGACAAACACAGAGCTCTGCTAATGTAAGTTCTACAGACAAACACAGCCCTCTGCTAATGTAACACCTACAGACAAACACAGAGCCCTGCTAATGTAAGTCCTACAGACAAACACTGCGCTCTGCTAATGTAAGACCTACAGACAAACACAGCGCTCTGCTAATGTAACACCTACAGACAAACACAGAGCTCTGCTAATGTAAGTCCTACAGACAAACACAGAGCCCTGCTAATGTAAGACCTACAGACAAACACAGCGCTCTGCTAATGTAAGTCCTACAGACAAACACAGCGCTCTGCTAATGTAAGACCTACAGACAAACAAAGCGCTCTGCTAATGTAAGTCCTACAGACAAACACAGAGCCCTGCTAATGTAAGACCTACAGACAAACACAGAGCCCTGCTAATGTAAGTCCTACAGACAAACACAGTGCTCTGCTAATGTAAGACCTACAGACAAACAAAGCGCTCTGCTAATGTAAGACCTACAGACAAACACAGCGCTCTGCTAATGTAAGTCCTACAGACAAACACAGCGCTCTGCTAATGTAAGTCCTACAGACAAACACAGCGCTCTGCTAATGTAAGACCTACAGACAAACACAGCCCTCTACTAATGTAAGACCTACAGACAAACACAGCGCTCTGCTAATGTAAGACCTACAGACAAACACAGCGCTCTGCTAATGTAAGACCTACAGACAAACACAGAGCCCTGCTAATGTAAGTCCTACAGACAAACACAGCGCTCTGCTAATGTAAGACCTACAGACAAACACAGCGCTCTGCTAATGTAAGTCCTACAGACAAACACAGCGCTCTGCTAATGTAAGACCTACAGACAAACACAGAGCTCTGCTAATGTAAGTCCTACAGACAAACACAGCGCTCTGCTAATGTAAGTCCTACAGACAAACACAGCCCTCTGCTAATGTAAGACCTACAGACAAACACAGCGCTCTGCTAATGTAAGACCTACAGACAAACACAGAGCCCTCTGCTAATGTAAGACCTACAGACAAACACAACCCTCTGCTAATGTAAGTCCTACAGACAAACACAGCGCTCTGCTAATGTAAGACCTACAGACAAACACAGAGCCCTCTGCTAATGTAAGTCCTACAGACAAACACAGCCCTCTACTAATGTAAGTCCTACAGACAAACACAGCACTCTGCTAATGTAAGACCTACAGACAAACACAGAGCTCTGCTAATGTAAGTCCTACAGACAAACACAGCGCTCTGCTAATGTAAGTCCTACAGACAAACACAGAGCTCTGCTAATGTAAGTCCTACAGACAAACACAGCGCTCTGCTAATGTAAGTCCTACAGACAAACACAGCCCTCTGCTAATGTAAGACCTACAGACAAACACAGCCCTCTGCTAATGTAAGACCTACAGACAAACACAGCCCTCTGCTAATGTAAAACCTACAGACAAACACAACACTCTGCTAATGTAAGACCTACAGACAAACACAGCACTCTGCTAATGTAAGACCTACAGACAAACACAGCACTCTGCTAATGTAAGTCCTACAGACAAACACAGCGCTCTGCTAATGTAAGTCCTACAGACAAACACAGCGCTCTGCTAATGTAAGTCCTACAGACAAACACAGAGCCCTGCTAATGTAAGTCCTACAGACAAACACAGAGCCCTGCTAATGTAAGACCTACAGACAAACACAGCGCTCTGCTAATGTAAGACCTACAGACAAACACATCGCTCTGCTAATGTAAGACCTACAGACAAACACAGCCCTCTGCTAATGTAAGACCTACAGACAAACACAGCGCTCTGCTAATGTAAGACCTACAGACAAACACAGCGCCCTGCTAATGTAAGACCTACAGACAAACACAACCCTCTGCTAATGTAAGTCCTACAGACAAACACAGCGCTCTGCTAATGTAAGACCTACAGACAAACACAGCGCTCTGCTAATGTAAGACCTACAGACAAACACATCGCTCTGCTAATGTAAGACCTACAGACAAACACAGCCCTCTGCTAATGTAAGACCTACAGACAAACACAGAGCTCTGCTAATGTAAGACCTACAGACAAACACAGCCCTCTGCTAATGTAAGACCTACAGACAAACACAGCCCTCTGCTAATGTAAGACCTACAGACAAACACAGCGCTCTGCTAATGTAAGACCTACAGACAAACACAGCGCTCTGCTAATGTAAGTCCTACAGACAAACACAGAGCCATGCTAATGTAAGACCTACAGACAAACACAGAGCTCTGCTAATGTAAGTCCTACAGACAAACACAGCGCTCTGCTAATGTAAGTCCTACAGACAAACACAGCGCTCTGCTAATGTAAGTCCTACAGACAAACACTGCGCTCTGCTAATGTAAGACCTACAGACAAACACAGCGCTCTGCTAATGTAACACCTACAGACAAACACAGAGCTCTGCTAATGTAAGTCCTACAGACAAACACAGAGCCCTGCTAATGTAAGACCTACAGACAAACACAGCGCTCTGCTAATGTAAGTCCTACAGACAAACACAGCGCTCTGCTAATGTAAGACCTACAGACAAACAAAGCGCTCTGCTAATGTAAGTCCTACAGACAAACACAGAGCCCTGCTAATGTAAGACCTACAGACAAACACAGAGCCCTGCTAATGTAAGTCCTACAGACAAACACAGTGCTCTGCTAATGTAAGACCTACAGACAAACAAAGCGCTCTGCTAATGTAAGACCTACAGACAAACACAGCGCTCTGCTAATGTAAGTCCTACAGACAAACACAGCGCTCTGCTAATGTAAGTCCTACAGACAAACACAGCGCTCTGCTAATGTAAGACCTACAGACAAACACAGCCCTCTACTAATGTAAGACCTACAGACAAACACAGCGCTCTGCTAATGTAAGACCTACAGACAAACACAGCGCTCTGCTAATGTAAGACCTACAGACAAACACAGAGCCCTGCTAATGTAAGTCCTACAGACAAACACAGCGCTCTGCTAATGTAAGACCTACAGACAAACACAGCGCTCTGCTAATGTAAGTCCTACAGACAAACACAGCGCTCTGCTAATGTAAGACCTACAGACAAACACAGAGCTCTGCTAATGTAAGTCCTACAGACAAACACAGCGCTCTGCTAATGTAAGTCCTACAGACAAACACAGAGCCCTGCTAATGTAAGTCCTACAGACAAACACAGCCCTCTGCTAATGTAAGTCCTACAGACAAACACAGTGCTCTGCTAATGTAAGTCCTACAGACAAACACAGCGCTCTGCTAATGTAAGTCCTACAGACAAACACAGAGCTCTGCTAATGTAAGTTCTACAGACAAACACAGCGCTCTGCTAATGTAAGTCCTACAGACAAACACAGCGCTCTGCTAATGTAAGACCTACAGACAAACACAGCGCTCTGCTAATGTAAGACCTACAGACAAACACAGAGCTCTGCTAATGTAAGTCCTACAGACAAACACAGAGCTCTGCTAATGTAAGTCCTACAGACAAACACAGCGCTCTGCTAATGTAAGACCTACAGACAAACACAGAGCTCTGCTAATGTAAGACCTACAGACAAACACAGCGCTCTGCTAATGTAAGTCCTACAGACAAACACAGAGCTCTGCTAATGTAAGTTCTACAGACAAACACAGCCCTCTGCTAATGTAAGACCTACAGACAAACACAGCGCTCTGCTAATGTAACACCTACAGACAAACACAGAGCTCTGCTAATGTAAGTCCTACAGACAAACACAGAGCCCTGCTAATGTAAGACCTACAGACAAACACAGCGCTCTGCTAATGTAAGTCCTACAGACAAACACAGCGCTCTGCTAATGTAAGACCTACAGACAAA
The DNA here is from genome assembly GCF_040937935.1 of Hyperolius riggenbachi. NCBI lineage: Eukaryota > Metazoa > Chordata > Amphibia > Anura > Hyperoliidae > Hyperolius > Hyperolius riggenbachi. Next base: position 248,784,771 of record NC_090656.1, read on the forward strand.
CAAAGCGCTCTGCTAATGTAAGTCCTACAGACAAACACAGAGCCCTGCTAATGTAAGACCTACAGACAAACACAGAGCCCTGCTAATGTAAGTCCTACAGACAAACACAGTGCTCTGCTAATGTAAGACCTACAGACAAACAAAGCGCTCTGCTAATGTAAGACCTACAGACAAACACAGCGCTCTGCTAATGTAAGTCCTACAGACAAACACAGCGCTCTGCTAATGTAAGTCCTACAGACAAACACAGCGCTCTGCTAATGTAAGACCTACAGACAAACACAGCCCTCTACTAATGTAAGACCTACAGACAAACACAGCGCTCTGCTAATGTAAGACCTACAGACAAACACAGCGCTCTGCTAATGTAAGACCTACAGACAAACACAGAGCCCTGCTAATGTAAGTCCTACAGACAAACACAGCGCTCTGCTAATGTAAGACCTACAGACAAACACAGCGCTCTGCTAATGTAAGTCCTACAGACAAACACAGCGCTCTGCTAATGTAAGACCTACAGACAAACACAGAGCTCTGCTAATGTAAGTCCTACAGACAAACACAGCGCTCTGCTAATGTAAGTCCTACAGACAAACACAGCCCTCTACTAATGTAAGTCCTACAGACAAACACAGCACTCTGCTAATGTAAGACCTACAGACAAACACAGAGCTCTGCTAATGTAAGTCCTACAGACAAACACAGCGCTCTGCTAATGTAAGTCCTACAGACAAACACAGAGCTCTGCTAATGTAAGTCCTACAGACAAACACAGCGCTCTGCTAATGTAAGTCCTACAGACAAACACAGCCCTCTGCTAATGTAAGACCTACAGACAAACACAGCCCTCTGCTAATGTAAGACCTACAGACAAACACAGCCCTCTGCTAATGTAAAACCTACAGACAAACACAACACTCTGCTAATGTAAGACCTACAGACAAACACAGCACTCTGCTAATGTAAGACCTACAGACAAACACAGCACTCTGCTAATGTAAGTCCTACAGACAAACACAGCGCTCTGCTAATGTAAGTCCTACAGACAAACACAGCGCTCTGCTAATGTAAGTCCTACAGACAAACACAGCGCTCTGCTAATGTAAGTTCTACAGACAAACACAGCGCTCTGCTAATGTAAGACCTACAGACAAACACAGCACTCTGCTAATGTAAGACCTACAGACAAACACAGCCCTCTGCTAATGTAAGACCTACAGACAAACACAGCACTCTGCTAATGTAAGACCTACAGACAAACACAGCGCTCTGCTAATGTAAGACCTACAGACAAACACAGCGCTCTGCTAATGTAAGTCCTACAGACAAACACAGAGCCCTGCTAATGTAAGTCCTACAGACAAACACAGAGCCCTGCTAATGTAAGACCTACAGACAAACACAGCGCTCTGCTAATGTAAGACCTACAGACAAACACATCGCTCTGCTAATGTAAGACCTACAGACAAACACAGCCCTCTGCTAATGTAAGACCTACAGACAAACACAGCGCTCTGCTAATGTAAGACCTACAGACAAACACAGCGCTCTGCTAATGTAAGTCCTACAGACAAACACAGCGCTCTGCTAATGTAAGTCCTACAGACAAACACAGCGCTCTGCTAATGTAAGACCTACAGACAAACACAACCCTCTGCTAATGTAAGTCCTACAGACAAACACAGCGCTCTGCTAATGTAAGACCTACAGACAAACACAGCGCTCTGCTAATGTAAGTCCTACAGACAAACACAGCGCTCTGCTAATGTAAGTCCTACAGACAAACACAGCGCTCTGCTAATGTAAGACCTACAGACAAACACAGCGCTCTGCTAATGTAAGACCTACAGACAAACACAGCGCCCTGCTAATGTAAGACCTACAGACAAACACAGCGCTCTGCTAATGTAAGACCTACAGACAAACACAGCGCCCTGCTAATGTAAGACCTACAGACAAACACAACCCTCTGCTAATGTAAGTCCTACAGACAAACACAGCGCTCTGCTAATGTAAGACCTACAGACAAACACAGCGCTCTGCTAATGTAAGTCCTACAGACAAACACAGCGCTCTGCTAATGTAAGTCCTACAGACAAACACAGCGCTCTGCTAATGTAAGACCTACAGACAAACACAGCGCTCTGCTAATGTAAGACCTACAGACAAACACAGCCCTCTGCTAATGTAAGACCTACAGACAAACACAGCGCTCTGCTAATGTAAGACCTACAGACAAACACAGCGCCCTGCTAATGTAAGACCTACAGACAAACACAACCCTCTGCTAATGTAAGTCCTACAGACAAACACAGCGCTCTGCTAATGTAAGACCTACAGACAAACACAGCGCTCTGCTAATGTAAGACCTACAGACAAACACATCGCTCTGCTAATGTAAGACCTACAGACAAACACAGCCCTCTGCTAATGTAAGACCTACAGACAAACACAGCCCTCTGCTAATGTAAGACCTACAGACAAACACAGCGCTCTGCTAATGTAAGACCTACAGACAAACACAGCCCTCTGCTAATGTAAGACCTACAGACAAACACAGCGCTCTGCTAATGTAAGACCTACAGACAAACACAGCGCTCAGCTAATGTAAGACCTACAGACAAACACAGCCCTCTGCTAATGTAAGACCTACAGACAAACACAGCCCTCTGCTAATGTAAGACCTACAGACAAACACAGCCCTCTGCTAATGTAAGACCTACAGACAAACACAGTGCTCTGCTAATGTAAGTCCTACAGACAAACACAGCCCTCTGCTAATGTAAGACCTACAGACAAACACAGCCCTCTGCTAATGTAAGACCTACAGACAAACACAGCGCTCTGCTAATGTAAGACCTACAGACAAACACAGAGCTCTGCTAATGTAAGTCCTACAGACAAACACAGCCCTCTGCTAATGTAAGACCTACAGACAAACACAGCGCTCTGCTAATGTAAGTCCTACAGACAAACAAAGCCCTCTGCTAATGTAAGTCCTACAGACAAACACAGCCCTCTGCTAATGTAAGACCTACAGACAAACACAGCGCTCTGCTAATGTAAGTCCTACAGACAAACAAAGCCCTCTGCTAATGTAAGACCTACAGACAAAAACAGCCCTCTGCTAATGTAAGACCTACAGACAAACACAGCGCTCTGCTAATGTAAGTCCTACAGACAAACACATCGCTCTGCTAATGTAAGACCTACAGACAAACACAGAGCTCTGCTAATGTAAGTCCTACAGACAAACACAGAGCTCTGCTAATGTAAGACCTACAGACAAACACAGCGCTCTGCTAATGTAAGACCTACAGACAAACACAGCGCTCTGCTAATGTAAGTCGTACAGACAAACACAGCGCTCTGCTAATGTAAGACCTACAGACAAACACAGAGCCCTGCTAATGTAAGTCCTACAGACAAACACAGTGCTCTGCTAATGTAAGACCTACAGACAAACACAGCACTCTGCTAATGTAAGTCCTACAGACAAACACAGAGCTCTGCTAATGTAAGACCTACAGACAAACAGCGCTCTGCTAATGTAAGTCCTACAGACAAACACAGCGCTCTACTAATGTAAGACCTACAGACAAACACAGAGCCCTGCTAATGTAAGACCTACAGACAAACAGCGCTCTGCTAATGTAAGACCTACAGACAAACACATCGCTCTGCTAATGTAAGACCTACAGACAAACACAGCGCTCTGCTAATGTAAGTCCTACAGACAAACACATCGCTCTGCTAATGTAAGACCTACAGACAAACACAGCGCTCTGCTAATGTAAGACCTACAGACAAACACAGCGCTCTGCTAATGTAAGTCGTACAGACAAACACAGCGCTCTACTAATGTAAGACCTACAGACAAACACAGAGCCCTGCTAATGTAAGACCTACAGACAAACAGCGCTCTGCTAATGTAAGTCCTACAGACAAACACATCGCTCTGCTAATGTAAGACCTACAGACAAACACAGCGCTCTGCTAATGTAAGTCCTACAGACAAACACATCGCTCTGCTAATGTAAGACCTACAGACAAACACAGCGCTCTGCTAATGTAAGACCTACAGACAAACACAGCGCTCTGCTAATGTAAGACCTACAGACAAACACAGCACTCTGCTAATGTAAGTCCTACAGACAAACACAGCCCTCTGCTAATGTAAGACCTACAGACAAACACAGCACTCTGCTAATGTAACACCTACAGACAAACACAGCCCTCTGCTAATGTAAGTCCTACAGACAAACACATCGCTCTGCTAATGTAAGACCTACAGACAAACACATCGCTCTGCTAATGTAAGTCCTACAGACAAACACATCGCTCTGCTAATGTAAGACCTACAGACAAACACATCGCTCTGCTAATGGAAGTCCTACAGACAAACACAACACTCTGCTAATGTAAGACCTACAGACAAACACAGAGCTCTGCTAATGTAAGTCCTACAGACAAACACAGCGCTCTGCTAATGTAAGACCTACAGACAAACACAGCCCTCTGCTAATGTAAGACCTACAGACAAACACAGAGCTCTGCTAATGTAAGACCTACAGACAAACACAGCGCTCTGCTAATGTAAGTCCTACAGACAAACACAGAGCTCTGCTAATGTAAGTCGTACAGACAAACACAGCGCTCTGCTAATGTAAGTCCTACAGACAAACACAGCGCTCTGCTAATGTAAGTCCTACAGACAAACACAGCGCTCTGCTAATGTAAGACCTACAGACAAACACAGAGCTCTGCTAATGTAAGACCTACAGACAAACACAGAGCTCTGCTAATGTAAGTCCTACAGACAAACACAGAGCCCTGCTAATGTAAGTCCTACAGACAAACACAGCGCTCTGCTAATGTAAGTCCTACAGACAAACACAGCGCTCTGCTAATGTAAGTCCTACAGACAAACACAGAGCTCTGCTAATGTAAGTCCTACAGACAAACACAGAGCTCTGCTAATGTAAGACCTACAGACATACACAGAGCTCTGCTAATGTAAGACCTACAGACAAACACAGAGCCCTGCTAATGTAAGACCTACAGACAAACACAGCGATCTGCTAATGTAAGTCCTACAGACAAACACAGAGCTCTGCTAATGTAAGACCTACAGACAAACACAGCGCTCTGCTAATGTAAGACCTACAGACATACACAGAGCTCTGCTAATGTAAGTCCTACAGACAAACACAGAGCTCTGCTAATGTAAGTCCTACAGACAAACACAGCGCTCTGCTAATGTAAGACCTACAGACAAACACAGAGCCCTGCTAATGTAAGACCTACAGACAAACACAGCGCTCTGCTAATGTAAGACCTACAGACAAACACAGCACTCTGCTAATGTAAGTCCTACAGACAAACACAGCACTCTGCTAATGTAACACCTACAGACAAACACAGCCCTCTGCTAATGTAAGTCCTACAGACAAACACAACCCTCTGCTAATGTAAGTCCTACAGACAAACACAGAGCTCTGCTAATGTAAGTCCTACAGACAAACACTGCCCTCTGCTAATGTAACACCTACAGACAAACACAGCCCTCTGCTAATGTAAGTCCTACAGACCAGTAGCGTCCCTATCATAGGGCGCAGGGGGGCGGGGCGCACCGGGTGTCAGACACCCAGGGGGGTGTCACCACGACCCCCCACAGCAGCACAACAGGAGGGTGAAAGCAGCGCTAGAAGGAGGGGCAGTGGGGGCAGCGGTGGGGAGGGGGGAAATATCCCCCCCCTCCCTCACCTGGGACCCCTCCTTCTGCCTCTCTCCCCCTCCATAGCTAATTGTCGGGAAGTGCGGGGTGGCAGGAGGCGTGCTAAGAATTACTCACCTCATTTCCGCGTTCCAAGCGTGGAGCGCAGCCGCAGCGTCATGTTGTTACAGGTCTCCGCCTTCAATGCCGCCCACTGTGCTTCCTGATTAGTGGAAGCACAGTGGGCGGCATTGAAGACGGAGACCTGTAACGACATGACGCTGCGGCTGCGCTCCACGCTTGGAACGCGGAAATGAGGTGAGTAATTCTTAGCACGCCTCCTGCCACTCCGCACTTCCCGACTATTAGTTATGGAGGGGGAGAGAGGCAGAAGGAGGGGTCCCAGGTGAGGGAGGGGGGGGATATTTCCCCCCTCCCCACCGCTGCCCCCACTGCCCCTCCTTCTAGCGCTGCTTTCACCCTCCTGGGGGCAACTATACTAGCTATACTTAATGGGGGCAACTATACTGGCTCGGGGCAACTATACTAGCTATACTGGGGCATATATACTAGCTATACTTACTGGGGGCAACTATACTAGCTATACTTACTGGGGGCAACTATACTGGCTGGGGGCAACTATACTAGCTATACTGGGGACAACTATACTGGCTGGGGGCAACTACACTAGCTATACTTACTGGGGGCAACTACACTAGCTATACTTACTGGGGGCAACTATACTAGCTATACTGGCGGGGGGCAACTATACTAGCTATACTTACTGGAAGCAACTATACTAGCTATACTGGCAGGGGGCAACTATACTAGCTAAACTGGGGGCCACTATACTGGGGGCCACTATACTAGCTGTACTGGGGACTACTATACTACCTACACTGGCTCCTGGCGCTACCTAAACTAGGGGGCACCTCTCACTACCTAAACTATCTAGGCCAGCCAGCCCAACATCACCACCAGCCAACCAGCCCAGAATCGCTGGCAAAAAGGCCACAGCATCACCCCCAGTCAGGCCAGCATTTACTTCAACCAGCCAGGCACAGCCACAGCATCACCGCCAGCCAGCCCAGCCACAGCATCACCGCCAGTCAGGCCACAGCATCACCGCCAGCCAGCCAGCCCAGCCACAGCATCACCGCCAGCCAGCCCAGCCACAGCATCACCGCCAGTCAGGCCACAGCATCACCGCCAGTCAGGCCACAGCATCACCGCCAGTCAGGCCACAGCATCACCGCCAGTCAGGCCACAGCATCACCGCCAGCCAGGCCACAGCATCACTGCCAGGCCTTTCAGTCCACACAGTATTGCCAGCCAGGCACAGCAGCCAGTAGAGGAGAATTCAGAAGCCAGGTGAGAGGTGTCTACCATATTAAGGGGGCATTCTGCCCATTTATGTGAAATGCTGTCTATTTATGTGCCCTATGATTGCTGAATTTGTCCTGTTGGGGGCCTCATGATTTGTTGGGTGCCTCAAGATTTCTGAATTTGTCTTGTTGGGGGCCTCACGCTTGCTGAATTTGTCTTGTTGGGGGCCTCATGATTGCTGAATTTGTCTTGTTGGGGGCCTCATGGTTACTGAATTTGTCTTGTTGGGGGCCTCATGGTTACTGAATTTGTCTTGTTGGGGGCCTCATGGTTACTGAATTTGTCTTGTTGGGGGCCTCATGATTGCTGAATTTGTCTTGTTGGGGGTCACATGATTGCTAACTGTGAGACTATGGGAAAAGCTGAATCATAATCATATGAGACAATAGCCTTAAACCTACTTTTTTAGCTTTTTAAAACAGAAAATAAAACTGGGGGGAGGGGGTTTCTAAAACAATACATTTTTCAGGAGTAGGATGGATGAAATTGTTTATCTTCACAGTTTATTTTCAACTTGGATTTTCCATAATGTTCACGTATGAGTTTGTATTTAGTTTAAATTGCTGTTGGCACTTTGCGATAGATAAGTGACTTTTGGGTTGCAGTTTGGGCACTCGGCCTCCAAAAGGTTCGCCACCACTGTCCTAATCTAATGTACCACCATTGGTAAGTTCATGTAAATTTGTCTCCACCCGTGACCACACCCACATTTTGGTCCATGACCACACCCATTTTTCAGCGCAGCCGCACAATGTAGCCCCATTTTTCAGGTAAGCGTGCCGCACGTTGTCTTCCTGATTGGGGGGGGGGGGGTGTCTGTGGATAATCAGCACCGGGTGCCAAATACCCTAGGTACGCCACTGCTACAGACAAACACAGCGCTCTGCTAATGTAAGTCCTACAGACAAACACAGAGCTCTGCTAATGTAAGTCCTACAGACAAACACAGCGCTCTGCTAATGTAAGACCTACAGACAAACACAGAGCTCTGCTAATGTAAGACCTACAGACAAACACAGCGCTCTGCTAATGTAAGTCCTACAGACAAACACAGCGCTCTGCTAATGTAAGACCTACAGACAAACACAGCGCTCTGCTAATGTAAGACCTACAGACAAACACAGTGCTCTGCTAATGTAAGACCTACAGACAAACACAGCGCTCTGCTAATGTAAGTCCTACAGACAAACACAGCGCTCTGCTAATGTAAGACCTACAGACAAACACAGCGCTCTGCTAATGTAAGACCTACAGACAAACACAGCGCTCTGCTAATGTAAGACCTACAGACAAACACAGCGCTCTGCTAATGTAAGACCTACAGACAAACACAGTGCTCTGCTAATGTAAGACCTACAGACAAACACAGCGCTCTGCTAATGTAAGTCCTACAGACAAACACAGCGCTCTGCTAATGTAAGACCTACAGACAAACACAGCGCTCTGCTAATGTAAGACCTACAGACAAACACAGCGCTCTGCTAATGTAAGTCCTACAGACAAACACAGCGCTCTGCTAATGTAAGACCTACAGACAAACACAGCGCTCTGCTAATGTAAGACCTACAGACAAACACAGCACTCTGCTAATGTAAGACCTACAGACAAACACAGCCCTCTGCTAATGTAAGACCTACAGACAAACACAGCCCTCTGCTAATGTAAGACCTACAGACAAACACAGCGCTCTGCTAATGTAAGTCCTACAGACAAACACAGCGCTCTGCTAATGTAAGACCTACAGACAAACACAGCGCTCTGCTAATGTAAGACCTACAGACAAACACAGCACTCTGCTAATGTAAGACCTACAGACAAACACAGCGCTCTGCTAATGTAAGACCTACAGACAAACACAGCGCTCTGCTAATGTAAGACCTACAGACAAACACAGAGCTCTGCAAATTTAAGTCCTACAGACAAACACAGAGCTCTGCTAATGTAAGACCTACAGACAAACACAACCCTCTGCTAATGTAAGACCTACAGACAAACACAGCGCTCTGCTAATGTAAGTCCTACAGACAAACACAGCGCTCTGCTAATGTAAGTCCTACAGACAAACACAACCCTCTGCTAATGTAAGACCTACAGACAAACACAGCGCTCAGCTAATGTAAGACCTACAGACAAACACAGCCCTCTGCTAATGTAAGACCTACAGACAAACACAGCGCTCTGCTAATGTAAGACCTACAGACAAACACAGCCCTCTGCTAATGTAAGACCTACAGACAAACACAGCCCTCTGCTAATGTAAGTTCTACAGACAAACACAGCCCTCTGCTAATGTAAGTTCTACAGACAAACACAGCGCTCTGCTAATGTAAGACCTACAGACAAACACAGCCCTCTGCTAATGTAAGACCTACAGACAAACACAGCGCTCTGCTAATGTAAGACCTACAGACAAACACAGCGCTCTGCTAATGTAAGACCTACAGACAAACACAGAGCCCTGCTAATGTAAGTCCTACAGACAAACACAGAGCCCTGCTAATGTAAGACCTACAGACAAACACAGCGCTCAGCTAATGTAAGTCCTACAGACAAACACAGAGCTCTGCTAATGTAAGACCTACAGACAAACACAGAGCTCTGCTAATGTAAGACCTACAGACAAACACAGCGCTCTGCTAATGTAAGACCTACAGACAAACACAGCCCTCTGCTAATGTAAGACCTACAGACAAACACAGCGCTCTGCTAATGTAAGTCCTACAGACAAACACAGAGCCCTGCTAATGTAAGACCTACAGACAAACACAGCGCTCAGCTAATGTAAGTCCTACAGACAAACACAGAGCTCTGCTAATGTAAGACCTACAGACAAACACAGCGCTCTGCTAATGTAAGACCTACAGACAAACACAGCCCTCTGCTAATGTAAGACCTACAGACAAACACAGCGCTCTGCTAATGTAAGACCTACAGACAAACACAGAGCTCTGCTAATGTAAGACCTACAGACAAACACAGCCCTCTGCTAATGTAAGACCTACAGACAAACACAGCGCTCTGCTAATGTAAGACCTACAGACAAACACAGCGCTCTGCTAATGTAAGACCTACAGACAAACACAGCCCTCTGCTAATGTAAGTCCTACAGACAAACACAGAGCTCTGCTAATGTAAGACCTACAGACAAACACAGCGCTCTGCTAATGTAAGACCTACAGACAAACACAGCGCTCTGCTAATGTAAGACCTACAGACAAACACAGCGCTCTGCTAATGTAAGACCTACAGACAAACACAGAGCTCTGCTAATGTAAGACCTACAGACAAACACAGCGCTCTGCTAATGTAAGTCCTACAGACAAACACAGAGCTCTGCTAATGTAAGTCGTACAGACAAACACAGCGCTCTGCTAATGTAAGACCTACAGACAAACACAGCCCTCTGCTAATGTAAGACCTACAGACAAACACAGCGCTCTGCTAATGTAAGACCTACAGACAAACACAGCCCTCTGCTAATGTAAGACCTACAGACAAACACAGTGCTCTGCTAATGTAAGACCTACAGACAAACACAGCGCTCTGCTAATGTAAGACCTACAGACAAACACAGCCCTCTGCTAATGTAAGACCTACAGACAAACACAGCGCTCTGCTAATGTAAGACCTACAGACAAACACAGCCCTCTGCTAATGTAAGACCTACAGACAAACACAGAGCTCTGCTAATGTAAGACCTACAGACAAACACAGCGCTCTGCTAATGTAAGTCCTACAGACAAACACAGAGCTCTGCTAATGTAAGTCCTACAGACAAACACAGCGCTCTGCTAATGTAAGACCTACAGACAAACACAGAGCTCTGCTAATGTAAGACCTACAGACAAACACAGAGCTCTGCTAATGTAAGACCTACAGACAAACACAGAGCTCTGCTAATGTAAGACCTACAGACAAACACAGCGCTCTGCTAATGTAAGACCTACAGACAAACACAGCGCTCTGCTAATGTAAGACCTACAGACAAACACAGAGCCCTGCTAATGTAAGACCTACAGACAAACACAGCGCTCTGCTAATGTAAGTCCTACAGACAAACACAGAGCCCTGCTAATGTAAGTCCTACAGACAAACACAGCGCTCTGCTAATGTAAGTCCTACAGACAAACACAGAGCCCTGCTAATGTAAGACCTACAGACAAACACAGCCCTCTGCTAATGTAAGACCTACAGACAAACACAGAGCCCTGCTAATGTAAGACCTACAGACAAACACAGCGCTCTGCTAATGTAAGTCCTACAGACAAACACAGAGCTCTGCTAATGTAAGACCTACAGACAAACACAGCGCTCTGCTAATGTAAGACCTACAGACAAACACAGCCCTCTGCTAATGTAAGACCTACAGACAAACACAGCCCTCTGCTAATGTAAGACCTACAGACAAACACAGCGCTCTGCTAATGTAAGACCTACAGACAAACACAGAGCTCTGCTAATGTAAGTCCTACAGACAAACACAGAGCTCTGCTAATGTAAGACCTACAGACAAACACAGCGCTCTGCTAATGTAAGTCCTACAGACAAACACAGAGCTCTGCTAATGTAAGACCTACAGACAAACACAGCGCTCTGCTAATGTAAGACCTACAGACAAACACAGCCCTCTGCTAATGTAAGACCTACAGACAAACACAGCCCTCTGCTAATGTAAGACCTACAGACAAACACAGCCCTCTGCTAATGTAAGACCTACAGACAAACACAGCGCTCTGCTAATGTAAGACCTACAGACAAACACAGAGCCCTGCTAATGTAAGACCTACAGACAAACACAGCCCTCTGCTAATGTAAGTCCTACAGACAAACACAGCGCTCTGCTAATGTAAGACCTACAGACAAACACAGCGCTCTGCTAATGTAAGACCTACAGACAAACACAGAGCCCTGCTAATGTAAGACCTACAGACAAACACAGCGCTCTGCTAATGTAAGTCGTACAGACAAACACAGCCCTCTGCTAATGTAAGACCTACAGACAAACACAGCCCTCTGCTAATGTAAGTCCTACAGACAAACACAGCGCTCTGCTAATGTAAGACCTACAGACAAACACAGCCCTCTACTAATGTAAGACCTACAGACAAACACAGCGCTCTGCTAATGTAAGACCTACAGACAAACACAGCCCTCTGCTAATGTAAGACCTACAGACAAACACAGCCCTCTGCTAATGTAAGACCTACAGACAAACACAGCCCTCTGCTAATGTAAGACCTACAGACAAACACAGCCCTCTACTAATGTAAGACCTACAGACAAACACAGCGCTCTGCTAATGTAAGACCTACAGACAAACACAGAGCTCTGCTAATGTAAGACCTACAGACAAACACAGCCCTCTGCTAATGTAAGTCCTACAGACAAACACAGCGCTCTACTAATGTAAGTCCTACAGACAAACACAGCGCTCTGCTAATGTAAGACCTACAGACAAACACAGCCCTCTGCTAATGTAAGTCCTACAGACAAACACAGCGCTCTGCTAATGTAAGTCCTACAGACAAACACAGCCCTCTGCTAATGTAAGTCCTACAGACAAACACAGCGCTCTGCTAATGTAAGACCTACAGACAAACACAGCGCTCTGCTAATGTAAGTCCTACAGACAAACACAGCCCTCTGCTAATGTAAGACCTACAGACAAACACAGAGCTCTACTAATGTAAGACCTACAGACAAACACAGCCCTCTGCTAATGTAAGTCCTACAGACAAACACAGCGCTCTGCTAATGTAAGACCTACAGACAAACACAGAGCTCTGCTAATGTAAGTCCTACAGACAAACACAGCGCTCTGCTAATGTAAGACCTACAGACAAACACAGCACTCTGCTAATGTAAGACCTACAGACAAACACAGAGCCCTGCTAATGTAAGACCTACAGACAAACACAGCCCTCTGCTAATGTAAGACCTACAGACAAACACAGCGCTCTGCTAATGTAAGACCTACAGACAAACACAGCGCTCTGCTAATGTAAGTTGTACAGCGCACTCACACCAGCCAAGACAAAGTCATAACACAGAATAGAGAAATCTCCACATAGGGCAATATCGTTCAGTCTGAGTAGGTCATCCCTCCACTAATTCCACGTGTCACATGTGAAGTGCTCTCCCAACTCTCAATCAACTCCGTGTCCCTTATCCCCTCTCGCTAAATGCTCACCAGATTCTGGCCACCCCAGCGTTCAGGTGGATCATAGGCAGTACAGTTATATACCACTTCACTGGATTCTGCAAAGAAGGGAGAATCTCCACATAGGGTAATACAGTTTGAACAATTCAATATGATTCAACCACTACTTCCACCGCGTGTCCTGCAAATCACCCTGTGCTGGTGCCAAACCGCCGTGCTACATATCACACCGCTCACCAGATGTAGCCCACCTCTATGTCCAGGTGGAAGTTGCGCTGTTTGTTGTAGGCAAACAAATTTCACACTCCTGGATCCTTTTAAAAGGCCTTTTCAAGGACTTGCTATTTATTCCAATTTAAAATTCACTCGATAAAAACATAAAAGAAACCAACAGGCGGAGTTGTGCGTCTGACGTCGCACGGAAGTAAGCGCACGGACCGGCCGGTCAGCACAGAAGCGCACCGATCTATACCCTGCGACCGAGGAGGGAGGCGAAAAGGGAGAGCGTGCAGCTACCCAGGCGCACCCGGACATCAGCCGGAGTCGAGACGGATGGGCACTGGCAGAAGCCTACTGTATAAGATACGTGCAGAACGCACTTGGAGGCGTAAGTGATATTGAGTTTATGCGCATAGGAGCAATTCTAAGCTGTATTACGCTATGTTGGTTTCTTTTATGTTTTTATCGAGTGAATTTTAAATTGGAATAAATAGCAAGTCCTTGAAAAGGCCTTTTAAAAGGATCCAGGAGTGTGAAATTTGTTTGCCTACAACAAACAGCGCAACTTCCACCTGGACATAGAGGTGGGCTACATCTGGTGAGCGGTGTGATATGTAGCACGGCGGTTTGGCACCAGCACAGGGTGATTTGCAGGACACGCGGTGGAAGTAGTGGTTGAATCATATTGAATTGTTCAAACTGTATTACCCTATGTGGAGATTCTCCCTTCTTTGCAGAATCCAGTGAAGTGGTATATAACTGTACTACCTATGATCCACCTGAACGCTGGGGTGGCCAGAATCTGGTGAGCATTTAGCGAGAGGGGATAAGGGACACGGAGTTGATTGAGAGTTGGGAGAGCACTTCACATGTGACACGTGGAATTAGTGGAGGGATGACCTACTCAGACTGAACGATATTGCCCTATGTGGAGATTTCTCTTTTTCAGGTCCGGAGAGCGCAGCAGTATCTTTGACAATTTTTACCCAGCGTGTGGACTATCTGCAGCGATTCCAGTATCTGTGATTTGTTTCATTCAACTTTGGTGAACTGTGGCGCAGTGTGTTGTTTATTGATAACACAGAATAACAAATCCTAAAATCCCTTATATCGCTCTGTGTTATCTTACTACCGGTTCATCCTGTGTTATAATAGATTGACATTTGCCAGGGACAAAATGGCTGCCAAGACGCTAAAGGGACATCTTAAAAGACAACCCCAGTGAAAAGATTGACATTTTGAGGCCCCTATCCCCACACATGTAATAATAGCAAATACTTGGGGTCCAGTCCAATTCCCTTTTTCGCCTACTTGTTCTCCTCGAAGATCATTGTTTATCTTCTGTTTAAAGGGACTCTGAATAGAGGTGAAAATAGCAAATCTGGACTTAACTGGGGCTTCCTCCAGCCCCCCGTAGCCGAGAGGTCCCCCGGTGTCCTCTGGGTGCCCTCCATTGTCCTGCTGGTGTCTCCGGTAGGTGCGTGACTTCGGCTAAAGTCGCGCATGCGCTGTCCAGGCACCTGGCTGTCCAAGCACCCGGTGTGTCATCAAGCCCGTTGACGTAAGAGGCCTGCCCACACGTGGTACTCAAAAGACCTGAACCGTGCATGCGCAGGACTCTTACGGTGGTGGGCGTGATGATGCGCCGGGTGCCTGGACGGGCCGTGCATGCAAGACTTTAGCCAAAGTCACCGGGTTTTAAGGAGCAGCCAGCGGGACCACAGAGGGGACCCAGAGGATGCTGGTAGACTCGTGGGCTAGGAAGCCCCAGGTAAGTGCACATTTCCTTTTCTTTACCTCTGTTCAGGATTCCTGTAAAATAATTTTAAGCACTCAGCAAATGCACCAAAGTACCAAAAAGTAGGCAAAAAGTAAAAGTATTTTTTTTTCTTACTGTTCCTTTAAAGGGCATTTTATTGATAAGATTGGGAAAATATCGCCCTGGAGAAAACATAGGAGGAAAAGTGAATTGGATGGGGCCCTTTGTGTCAAAACAAATGATCAGAAATGTCACTTTTTGTGATTATTACTTCTGCCAGCAGTGCTGCTGTTGGGGTACCGGGATCCCCCTCTCCGCTTGGTTTGTTCCATCTGGCAAGACTTCTAACAGCCGTGTCATTCCTGCAGTAACTGACAGACTAGCAGAGGTGTGCAGTGTCTTGTCAGGTGGAAGGGACCAAGCCAAAAGGGGTGTGGGGGAGGGGGGTACCGGGATTCCCCTCTCCGCTTGGTTTATTCCATCTAGCAAGACTTCTAGCAGCCGTGTCATTCCTGCAGTAACTGACAGACTAGAAGAGGTGTGCAGTGTCTTGTCAGGTGGAAGGGACCAAGCCAAAGGGGGGTACCGGGATCCCCCTCTCTGCTTGGTTTATTCCATCTAGCAAGATTTCTAGCAGCCGTGTCATTCCTGCAGTAACTGACAGACTAGAAGAGGTGTGCAGTGTCTTGTCAGGTGGAAGGGACCAAGCCAAAGTGGGGTACCGGGATCCCCCTCTCCGCTTGGTTTATTCCATCTAGCAAGACTTCTAGCAGCCATGTCATTCCTGCAGTAACTGACAGACTAGCAGAGGTGTGCAGTGTCTTGTCAGGTGGAAGGGACCAAGCCAAAAGGGAGAAGGGGGGCTTGACTCTTTTGTACCATCAGATGAGAGAGGCCTTAACATGCTTACAAAATGGCATTTCTGAAGTACAGTACCGTAAATGATTGTATTTCACCACTAGTAGTATGCAAATGGCTACAGGGATATTAGAATGTCAAAATCTTTGTTTCACGGGTTCTTCAGAGGTAGAATTCATGAGCAAGAGACTACTAAGATTATTCTCGTGTGCTTTCGGTCACCATTTTTTGTGCTTTGTCTATTTGTGCTTTAGTCGGCTGTCATGAGAAGAATATGAAAGCCACCATTACTGTTCTCTGGCTGACCTCCAAAATCATCAGTCAGCCTGGGACTAGAACATAGAGGAGAGGAGTAGGGGGGGGGGGGGGGGGGGGAGTTAGAACTGCCCTGTACAGCCGGTTCAAGTTATTTAGGAAGGATTATAGGTGCTTGACCAGCATGACAGCCAAGACTCAGCATTTTGGAGAAGTCGGTTGGCGGCCTCCATATTTGTTTCATGACAGGTGTGCTTTATGTAAATAAACGCCCACAAGTAGGTGGCCAACAGACTACATGATCTCTGTCGCCTACAGCCAAAGAGTCACGGATACTTCTAACTCGCGTGAAATTTTAATGCGAATTGGGCCAGTTAAAGTTAACAGGAAGAGCTTTTGATTGGCCTACAATTTGCCCGCACTCCGTAATTATTAGCATATCACTGGCCGTCTCTGCCAATCACAGTCTGCTTTTTATGAATTGGCAAACGCAAGATTCTGATTGGATAGGAGCAAACGGACACTTGGATGAACAATGCCTGCGGTTTAAGCCGGGATGGACAGAGACCCTAGTGATATTCTAGTGCAGACATCTCTACGTAATGCTGGTTTTTAGAATCCAGAAGAAAAAAATTGCTGTGCTTTAGCTAAATATAGTTATTACATAAATATTAAAGAGAATCTGAAGCTAAAAAACACACCCAAAAAACATACAGTGGTGTGAAAAACTATTTGCCCCCTTCCTGATTTCTTATTCTTTTGCATGTTTGTCACACTTAAATGTTTCTGCTCATCAAAAACCGTTAACTATTAGTCAAAGATAACATAATTGAACACAAAATGCAGTTTTAAATGATGTTTTTTTATTATTTAGTGAGAAAAAAAAACTCAAAACCTACATGGAGCTGTGTGAAAAAGAAATTGCCCCCTGAACCTAATAACTGGTTGGGCCACCCTTAGCAGCAATAACTGCAATCAAGCGTTTGCGATAACTTGCAACGAGTCTTTTACAGCGCTCTGGAGGAATTTTGGCCCACTCATCTTTGCAGAATTGTTGTAATTCAGCTTTATTTGAGGGTTTTCTAGCATGAACCGCCTTTTTAAGGTCATGCCACAACATCTCAATAGGATTCAGGTCAGGACTTTGACTAGGCCACTCCAAAGTCTTCATTTTGTTTTTCTTCAGCCATTGAGAGGTGGATTTGCTGGTGTGTTTTGGGTCATTGTCCTGCTGCAGCACCCAAGATCGCTTCAGCTTGAGTTGACGAACAGATGGCCGGACATTCTCCTTCAGGATTTTTTGGTAGACAGTAGAATTCATGGTTCCATCTATCACAGCAAGTCTTCCAGGTCCTGAAGCAGCAAAACAACCCCAGACCATCACACTACCACCCCCAAATTTTACTGTTGGTATGATGTTCTTTTGCTGAAATGCTGTGTTACTTCTACGCCAGATGTAACGGGACACGCACCTTCCAAAAAGTTCAACTTTTGTCTCATCGGTCCATAAGGTATTTTCCCAAAAGACTTGGCAATCAGTGAGATGTTTTTTAGCAAAATTGAGACGAGCCTTAATGTTCTTTTTGCTTAAAAGTGGTTTGCGCCTTGGATATCTGCCATGCAGGCCGTTTTTGCCCAGTCTCTTTCTTATGGTGGAGTCGTGAACACTGACCTTAATTGAGGCAAGTGAGGCCTGCAGTTCTTTAGATGTTGTCCTGGGGTCTTTTGTGGCCTCTTGGATGTGTTTTCTCTGCGCTCTTGGAGTAATATTGGTCGGCCGGCCGGCCGGCCACTCCTGGGAAGGTTCATCACTGTTCCATGTTTTTGCCATCTGTGGATAATGGCTCTCACTGTGGTTCACTGGAGTCCCAAAGCTTTAGAAATGGCTTTATAACCTTTACCAGACTGATAGATCTCAATTACAGTACTTTTGTTCTCATTTGTTCCTGAATTTCTTTGGATCTTGGCATGATGTCTAGCTTTTGAGGTGCTTTTGGTCTACTTCTCTGTGTCAGATAGCTCCTATTTAAGTGATTTCTTGATTGAAACAGGTGTGGGAGTAATCAGGCCTGGGGGTGACTACAGAAATTGAACTCAGGTGTGATAAACCACAGTTAAGTTATTTTTTAACAAGGGGGGCAATAACTTTTTCACAAAGGGCCATGTAGATTTGGAGTTTTTTTTTCCACTAAATAATAAAAACCATCATTTAAAACTGCATTTTGTGTTCAGTTATGTTATCTTTGACTAATAGTTAACGGTTTTTGATGAGCAGAAACATTTAAGTGGGACAAACATGCAAAAGAATAAGAAATCAGGAAGGGGGCAAATAGTTTTTCACACCACTGTATACTCACCTAAGACGAGGGAAGGCTCTGGGTCCTAAAGAGCCTTCTTGTTCCTCCTCCGTTCCCTGCGTTCCAGTGTTGGATCTCCAGTTAGCAGTCTTCAACCGATGGGTCAGAGACTTCTTACTTCCACTGTTGCTACAGGTTTCGGCAGTCGGAGCGCTCCTGAAGACGTCTGCTCCGTACTGCGCATATGTGAATATGCATGCTCGCGCATGCGCAGTACGGAGCAGCCGTCTTCAGAAGCACCTGGGATCCAGTGCTAGAATGCAGGGACTGTAGGAGGAATGGGATGGCTTTACAGGATCCAGAGCCTTCCCTCTCCTTAGGTGAGTATGTTTTTTTGGGTGTTTTTTTTTTTGCTTCCTCTCAGCGCGCTCCCCTCCTGCAGGTGGCAGCAGCAGCGGCAGGCACACAGGCATAACTCTATGTCTTCCAACACGGAGGCCCGACCTCTAAGTGCCACTACTACATTCTATCATAAGGGTTTGTTTTTGCTTCAGGTTTTGGTGTAAGCAGCAGTGTGGTGTTCAGTGGTAACTGCAACTCTAAACAGAGAATCTCGATGGCAGGAGATATTGACAGATGTATAGAAAAGGATTTCTATATTAAAGGTCAAAAGTTGATTGAGTGAAATGTCAAATGTTTTAAGCCCAACCAACTTTTTCGCCCTATACACATTTTTTTTATGGAATCATGGCAATCTGGAACAAAATGTGCGTGGTACCTTGAGAGGCGGTACTTGCACCAAAGATCAGTGGCACGTGCCCTGGATCTATTCTGGAATGCCCTGGCTGTCCCCCAGGCAGAGTCAGCTGGGGTGCCTCAATGGCAGGTATGTTGGGTGCTGTGATGCCTTTATGGGGGCATGAAGGGAGCTGTGGTTCTTCTCTGGGGGCGTGCTGGGAGTTGTGGTGCCTCAGTGGGAGGGGGTCTACTAGAAGGTCAGGGAATGCTATGGGGGACTGCCAGGCAACCTGGAGGGAGGCCAGCCCACCCAGCAGAAAGCAAGACCAGCCAGCACAGAAGCCAGGTAACACTGCCTAGAAGTGACACTGCCATTTTTTTTTTGTATTAATGAAAGGGGGGGGGGCTTCATCCAACATTTTGCTGGGCAGGCCTACTTAGACTGCTGTTGGGTGGAGCCAAGTTCTATTTGGCTCCACCCATGGCCACACCCACACGCTGGTGTGTGGCCATGCCCATTTTAAGGCTGGCGTGCCCAAAAGTGCCCCAGATCTCTTAGGATCCTAGCCACGCCCCTGACCTTGAACAATTTCCTCAGAACTTTCAACCAACAAAAAAACTGTAACGCGTGTGGCCATCTTTACACTGTTGGGGGTGAAGGGGGCTGTATGGGACAGAGGGAGGGAAACTAGCTGAGTTCCTACTACAGTAATTACGCCTCTGTCAGCAAAACGACAAAGTTATTCTTAAAGATTTAGACAATAAGGTTTAATAAAGACAGGCTTTTTCCATTACAGCCTCAGGAAGCCCCGGGGGGTCTGGTAATGAGTCCACAGAGGTGTGCAGGTGGTTGGCTGTGAACATAAATACCATATTGATACTCCACTCTGTCTCTCTATGCGTGGCAAAGTAACCTTCATTTATTTATCTCTTTTCTATTCTAGCTATTTTTGCCCATTGTAGCATCACCTGTGCCGTCTAAATACAACATCGTTGATGGCTGTATAGCTGTGCTCAGTCAGGTGCTGCTATATAGGTTGCCGTGGCAACTGTCTCCAGGGTACCACTAGCCTACTCTAATCAGGCTGCAGTCAGGGACGTGTTGGGTCTGTATACTGAGGGGATGCCTGGGGGGGCTGTGCTGGCTGCAGATCTCCACAGTACTTCCTATTGTGCTCTATATATATACTGTATATTATCCTATAGACACTCTTCCATGGTGCGCTGCAAACTGACACAAGCTAAAGATCTCTCTCTCTTGCAAACTGCATTTAGGAACAATCATTCATTCGATAGTCTTCAATCCCTACTGATCATAGTAGCATTATTCCATCATATCTATTAGGGGTGAGGAACAGAAGAAGTCTGTGTTGCCCATTCAGTTATCCGTACAGTTGGAGTTCGGTTGCCGTGGGCAACAGAGGTAGGCCTTGTGTACTGACCAAAGTTCTAGTTGTCCATGGCAACCATTCAGGTTATCATTTACGACTTGTTCACACTGCAGGCGTTTTTGTTATTTTTTAAGCGTGGGCGATTTTTCAAAATCGCCCTGAAAGCGCTTACACAATGATTCTCTATGAGATAGTTCATATCTAAGCAGTTTGTTTCCGATCAGTTTAGATAAGAGGTGCTTGAGTCTTTTTTTATCGAAGGTATAGGAAAAGCGCAAAACCGCTTTGTGGAGCGATTGCGTTCGCGTTTTTACTTTGTACATTGTATTTATTCTTTTCCGGATCAAAGAGTTCACTTTCTGACTTGCGTCAGAGAGTGGATTACCAAAACGCTCGGGAAAAACGTGTGGGAAACTGCTAACCACAAAAAAGAATCGCCCACCCAAGCGCCGGGAATCGGAAGGAAAAAACGCCTCAAAATAAGCCCACTGCGGACGAACACGCGAGCCGAACGCAATGTGAACAAGGCCTGAGTGTTTTATAATGCACTAACTATCCCTACAGAGAGGCTCACTGTCTTCCTGTCCCTATCCCAGCAAAGGGGCCATTTTTGGGGTCAAGGGGGAAGCCAATTACCCTATTAACATGTTTTTTGAAATGCAGTAGGAAACCCCACGTACACATGTTGAGAACATACAAGCTCCAGGCAGTTAATGTTGTGGTTGGAGATCAACAGAAAGACTCAAGACAAGAGTACTTCTTGCAGAGCAGGCTCTCCTCCAACAGATCCCTCTTATTTTAGGATTGGTTGTTATGATCGACGACAAGTACTGCTCTTATTTAGGAGACCTGACATAGGGCTGTTTTAGTCAGACGAACGGCTAAAGGGTGCGTCGTTAAAACGGTCTGTTTAGCCACTGATGGCCAGGGTCAAGCATCCTACGGTTGCAAAGTAATGCAAACGAATGGGAACTCAAGCGTGTCAGTGGTTGACTTGACCTGCATCTACCAGCCAGTAAAAAAACACAGCCTGTAGAGTCCAGGGCTGGCTGCTGGCTGCTGTCGGCTTGGCAGCACATGCAGCGGTCTCCACAAGTACTGGACACTTGCGGCCGGCTGCAAACGCCCTGCAGGGATATCACCACAATATCAGCCATACAGAGCCCCCTGATAATCTATTCCAGAAAAGGTGAAGATTTCTCATGGGAAAGGGGGTATCAGTTTCTGATTGGGAGTTCAATCCCTGGTTACAGTTCCTCAACCGCTCTCCATCTCCTTACACAAATCTAAACATACCTTTTAGCAATGTAGTCATTAGAATGCTCAGACGATATTGGCTCACACTGGTGCCTTCACAACTATAGGAAAATATTTGTGCTTTGCCTTCGCAGCTATAGGAAAATATTTGTGCTTTGAGTGGGACTTATAATATACTATTATTAGAACATACTCTCTGAAATATTACCAAATAAAGCCATTGTGCTTTTGACTAAGTAAATATCATTTAGACGGAAGATTATAATGTTCAAGATCAAACACTAATAATAAATATAAGTATTTCCTGTGAATATTTTTTTTATAAAAATAAATCATAAAAAGAAAATAAATAATAATAGCAATATGACTAATCATAATCATTTTAATCTGTATTTTAAAATACAAGACCCTTAAAATACACCCTCCACTTTCTCACCTATCGAAGACCATGCTTATGGAACAAGAAAGCAAAACATTGTGCTGTTGTCTAGATACTGGGGTGTGCTGATAAGCAGGGGCGGAGCTAAACGGCATAGCTATATTAAAGCGAGCAAACACTTTTTTCTACTTTATCACACCTGATTAAATAAAGAGGGAAAAAACAATTATAGTTGCAGTTAGATACAGCTGTAAAGAGTTCCTTGTTGTCTGACTCTGGTGATGCGAACACTCGGATATGTTTCAGTGATTCCACATGGGTGAAGTTATGCTCAAGAAAAAATTGTTCTCTTGTTTATTAATCTAGGTCATTGTCGTTATATGTGAGAAAGTGAAAAGCTATCAGTAATAACCAGAGATCTAACCAGGAATATGCTTAATCCAGTACTGTTAAAAAAAAGTCACAAATATAGGAACAGTTGAACACTGCCTCACTCTCTAATATAAAACATGTGGTTTGCTAACAAATGCCTATAACAATGATACACTTATATTTAAGCAAATTAAATATATTCATTTTAAGACATTTCATTATAAATAGGCTTAATACACTATAATTGTGGCTATAGATAATTCTTTTTCATACTATGTTTGATATATTTGTGCACCAGGAAGACCATTAAATAAGCTGTGAGCTGCTATTCTATAGCACACATAGGACACACCTCCCAACTGCAGTCCCTGCTTTTTATAATAAGTTAATCCTGATTCCCGTAGCTCCTCGGGGGCTGTGCTTTGCTCCGCATGGGCGTGGCTTTGCTGGGCTATTAATGAGATTTATGTAGTGAGAAGACATTGTAAACAGTTGGGAGGCATGAGAGAAGACATTAGGCAGTTTCATCAGCTCAGTAGCGGGTACTGTGTAAACATACTGGACACTGAGTAAACAGAGCTAGTTAATACTATAGAGAAAGAAGGTAGACAGTGATAGGAGACCAGCCATCAAACGGAATGTATTGAACACTGTTCTGCAGACGGAACCCTCCCAAATTCTGCAGGTTTTGTACTTTTTTACTATTATTATTACCTGAGTCCATACAATGAGGTGTGAGCTCACTCGTACATTCTCGACACCCCAAATCGATTGCTGATCCGGTATTTCCTTCTTTTTGCATATTGCGAAAAATGGATGCCCAAAAAATAAAGGTTTTTTTGTTTTTGTTTTTTCCTCTGTTGATTACGCTGGGGTTATGGTGTTTATGAGATAGTCATATGTCATACTGTGCGAAAACTTTCTTCACGAAGACAGGCTGCGGCGGTGGGCTTCGCAAAATCTTACGCATCCTCCTGAGGCTCCTCCACTACAGCGATGAAGTCTGCCGTTTTGCCGTTGTTTGCCAGTGTTACCTGAAAACAATGATGGTTACCGTCTGGTTCACAAGAAAACAAGCCCTCAGCTAACCTGACGCTGGTCTCTGGTCTGTGTCGTGTCTGTGCTGGTTTGACCCTACAGGTGGATAGGCCTACGTGTATATGTGAGGGGTGTATTACAATGAAGGAGGGTGTCGGTGATTCTAGAATACCCAGGTAACAGAGAGCCCAGGAGTCCAAGGTGGAGTATCGTTAATAAATGGGAAGCTATAATCACAGGGCCGGATTTAAGCCAAGGCCCCATAGGCCATGACCTAGGGCACCACAGGATCAAGGGCAGGTAGGCTGCAGGCTATACTTGGGGGAAAGGGCTACCTGTCTACCTATACTGGAGGGAGGGGGGTCATATCTATACAGAAGGGGGGAGGGTGTCATCTGGCTTCTTATACGAGAGGGAAAGGGAGGAGGGTCATCCGGATACCTATACTGGTGGAAGGGGGTCATCAGGCTATCTAAACTGAAAGGGGGGGAATCATCTGGCTACTTATACTGGAGGGAATGATCAACGGGTTACTGGAGGGTGGAGGAAGGGCCATCTGGCTACCTATACTGGAGGAGGGGGTCATATGGCCATCTATACTGAAGGGGGTGGCTGCTGCCGGTGGTCTTGGGCAGTAAAGAGTACAAATCCGGCCCTGTATACCCACAAGAGTGGTTTGCAGATCCCTGCAAGCACCGTATAAGCCAGCGGAACATTAACCGCCTGCACTCGGTTTTACAGGTCCAGCCGGGAGCTGGATGGTCGCTCTCCTGGGTTTGTAGTTTTTTAGGGGAAAAAAACTATTACCTCCAAAGGAGGTTAATCTCGATACTCGTAAGGGTTGAGAAGCCCAAGTGTAAAAATATATAAATGTCTATTAATAAAATAAGAACAAGAGGTAATCTCTTACCTCTCCTGATGACAAAAAGACCAGTAGCACTGTAAAATTATTTATTCAAAACACAAAGTAGAGAATGCATTTCAGGGGTACTAGCCCGATTCCTCAGGTCAATACACACTGCCTTGCAGCAAGGTGAATAGGATATGGGCATCTCTCATTGGGAAATGGGTTGTCTATTTTGTGATTTGAACAAATACTTTCCAGTACTACTGGTGGTGTTTTTGTTGTCAGGAGAGGTCAGAGATTACCTCTCATTCTTATTTTAACTATTAGAAGATTACATATGTTTTTACACTTGGATGTCTCCATCCTTACGAGTATTACGCTGAAGGTGGAAAATGTTTTATTAATCAGCATTTAAAGCAGAGAATGCGCTGAGCAGCAGAGGTGATCAATTTAAATGGTTCCTGTAATGGAAAATAGAAATGCTTGGAGCATAAAGCTTGCATCTAAGCAGACTTCCTGCCTTTATACCCCTTCATGACCTCTCAGAGGTCCCAGGGACATCCCTCATACTGGACCCATACGATGACATCACTTCCCGAATGCTCTGCACCTATCTGGGAGAGAGCTCATGGGGAGTGGCAATGGGGGCAAGCATGCTGCCTCATGACTGCCCCCACATTGGCACTCCTAGCCTTGGAAGAGGAGTTATAGTTTATTTTCCAGAATAAACCTTCCCTCATCCTCTACACCAATCCAAGAGAGCGATCATGTGGGGTGGCAATGGGGGCAAGCACAGCACCTCATGACAGCCACAAAATTAAATTGCTTGTACTCTCTCTGTTGTTAGTTGTCCCTTAATGCTGAATAAAGCAAAGCTATAGTTTGGAAAAGATTTACAATATAGATCTTATGTAAAGAGTAACGGAGAATCCATTCTTCGAGTTACTCACAAATCATTCTCTCTTGTTTAATTGGTCAGGAACCACATCTATAAGGGAGTAATGTGAGCCATGAATAGAGATTCTGGCTCTGTCCATGTCATGTCATGTCTATTCTGATAAACCAAGGTTGAGTGGGCATCGTCTCATTGACAATCTCTACCCATGAGCAAATCAGAAGTCGTGCTACAGAAGACCTCCTGCCTCTGTAGGTCTTCTGATCTGGGTAGGGTGAGTGAAATAATGGACATCATACTTTTACAGTGTTTTCCAAGGCTGAAGTTCTCCAGCCTGCATAGTTTAGCTCCACCTCCTCCTTGCTTACGCTACTCTCTACATGAGTAGAATTAGCCACTGGTCCGATAGATTTTTATGTGATTTACCCAACATGAGTGATGTGGGCCACACAACGGCACAGAGAGGGTGGAAACAATGCGGGAAGCCATCTCGGCAGCAATAGGCCTCGGCTTCGGGCCAAGGAAAAAAGGCCCATCATTTTACTCAACCCATCACCGTGTTGTGTACCTTGTAACCGTTTCTTGTACCTCGTCACTATTTTATGAACTCCGACGTTATTTTGTCTACCTCAACGGTATTTAGTGTACCTCGCCTTTATTTTGCGTACCTCACAACTAATTTCTGTACCTCGTCGCTATTTTGTGTGCTTAATCACTATTTTGTATACCTTGATACAATTTTGTGCACCTTGTAACTATTTTTGTGTACCTCGCTACTCCTTTGTGTACCTTGTCGCTGTTTCATGTACCTCAACATGATTTTGCAATCCTCATCACTATTTTGTGTGCCATGTCATTATTTTATGTACGTTGAGACTGTTTTATGTACCTCAATACTATTTCATGTACCTCATTGCTAATTTGCGAACCTCACCACTATTTTGTGTACCTAATCATTATTGCGTGTACCTCATTGTGTGTACCGTGTGAATCTTGCCATTACTCTGCATTCCTCGTCACTACTTTGCATACTTTCATCACTATTTTGCGCTCCTCGTCACTATTTTGTGTACCTCGTCACTATTTTGTGTACCTCGTCACTATTTTGTGTACCTCGTCACTATTTTGTGTACCTCGTCACTATTTTATGCATCTTGCCATTATTCTGCATTCCTCATCACTACTTTGCATACCTCGTCGCTATTATGTGTACAAATTCAGAAGGTCCGCGCACGCACTGTAGATCAAATCCACTATTTTTTTTCAATGATCGTGACACAGAATGGCGCCCCGAAACGAATCGTTGGTCTATGGAATGGAATTGGGTGACGATCATCGAATAAAAGTGGATTGATCTACAGTGAGTGTGCGGACGTTCTGGATTTGTACTGACTATGTTTATAGTCCTGCACCTCCACAGTGGTGTGCGATTCTTCTTCTGTTTGTGGACTATGTGTACCTCGTCACTATTTTGTGTACCTCGTCACTATTTTGTGTACCTCGTCACTATTTTGTGTACCTCGTCACTATTTTGTGTACCTCGTCACTATTTCGAGTACCTTGTCATTATTCTGCATTCCTCTTCACTATATATTGTGCTCATCACTATTTTGCATACCTCCTCACTATTTTGCATTCCTAGTCACTATTTTGAGTACCTTGTCATGATTCTGCATTCCTCGTCACTATATTGTGCACCTCGTCACTATTTTGCATACCTCATCACTATTTTGTGTATCTCATCACTGTTTTGTGTACCTAGTCACTATTTTGTGTACCTCGTCACTATTTTGTGTACCTAGACACTATTGTGTGTACCTCGTCACTATTTTGCATACCTAAGTCACTCACTACTTTGAGTACCTCGTCACTATTTTGCGTACCTAGTCATCATTCTGCATTCCTCGTCACTATATTGTATACCTCGTCACTATTTTGTGTAACTCGTCACTTTTTTGCATACCTCATCACTATTTTGCGTACCTAGTCATTATTTTGCATTCCTCGTCACTATTTTGTGCACCTTGTCATTGTTTTGTGTACCTCATCACTATTTTATGTTTCTCCTATTTCTTTTAATACCGGTTAATTGGTGCAGCCATTCATGAGTGCGATAGAAGCATGGGGATACATGCGAGGCTTTCTCCATGCAGACAGAAAAGGCAAGCGGGGAGCGTAGGTTAGTATCATTCACATGCAGCAGAGTCACACATGCCTCAAGCAAGCAGGGGGGAGGAGACACAGCGAGACAGGCAGCAGAATCCAGCAAAGTATTTTAATGTATGAAAAATAACAGCAGATGCTTTGTATAATTCATGGCATTTTACACGAGTGGCGCACCTGCTTACAGATCGCGTCTTTCCTAACCGAGACAGCCAACGTGCCGAGCTCAGGCGGCCGGGGAGCTGTGATTCAGTGAGGCAGGGCAGGCTGGGATATGTAGTACCCCTGCTGCCCCGGCTCTGCTGCCAATCACAGCAAGGCAGGGCAGGCTGGGATTTGTAGTAGCCCTGCGGACCCGGCTCTGCATGTTGCCCAGTGACCAGATTAAAGCATAAGTTTACTTAAAAATCAAATAATGTTAACCCCATATTGCCCCCTGACCAGAATTGCGGTTATAACGCACGGCTGAGTTTGCACCTCTGAGGACTCTCGCTACTAGAAACGGGAAACAGATTGCAAATGATTTAGGCTAGGTTTCCACTTGTGCGTTTTGTATTCGATTTTTCGCATTGAAAATTTGCATAAGTTTAGCAACAAATGGTAGTGAATGGGGTCGTTTTCATTCAATGCGAATTTTCGTATGCAAAAAAATAAATTTGAGGTCCTGCTTAATTTTTTCAGATATTTTACGCGTATCAACTGCAATTTTGCGTATAATGCTTTGCAATGGTATTGCATAGTGATAGCCAAATTTTGCATTCGCATTAAATGTATGGTTACAGGAAGTTGTCAGCAGTCATGACTAAGCTGTTACTAGGCAGATTATGTTAAGTTTGACTAATGCGAAAATTTGCATAAAAATGCGTACAGATTTACATGCAAATTTTTGCCAATCAGAGAAATCGCTTCGATTTTTTGGATGCGAAAATTTCACACTACAGTGGAAACGTAGCCCAAAGCTTGTATGCAAACATAATGAAAATTGTATACAGCAAGGAATTGGGCCTAACCGAATTTAATCATCCCATTTCCAAACTGCATATCATTTACCTTACATTTATATGCCAGCCAATCATTTGCCTCTTGCTGACCATCTTTATGTGACAACCTATTGATTACAGTGTTCTGAGAGTAAATTCTCACCTTACAAAATAAGAAGACTTTTGCACTAGTTTTGCATGAATTTCTAGAATTGTCGTACTGGTAGAACAGTGCAAAACCAGTGCTAATCTGTGGTAGAAATAAGAAGTGTTTTATATCAGGTCTAAAACTCATGCATTTTCTGGATTTTCTGACAAATTGAACATTCGTTGAAAACAACTATGTGATTTTGTCGATCTAATGGAATAGTCAAACTAAATTATCTCATCGGAAAAAAAATGAAAAAACCATAAGAATTTCCTTTCAGACACTTTTGATAAATTTGGCTCATTTGACACTCCAGGTGTCAAACAGAATGAATTCTTACTACACTCATGTGCGTGGGTAAAAGACAACACCCCCAGATCCTTCAGAGGAGCAAGATCAGTAATACATTATAACGATATTATTGACTTGGGTTGTAATTCATCTATTATTACGTTCCCTTATTCTTTAACCTTTTCTCTTTCTCTGTGAACAGTAACAAGCAATATTAATCATGTACACAAACTCATATATATAAAAATACTAATTGCTAAAACAAGCATTTAGGTTTACTTACAATGTAAAAATAAACGATCTAACACTTGTATGTCTGGAATCTGAGAGTGTAGACCGCTAAGATCACACCTAAGCTGTACAGGTGGTCTAACGTCCCCGCCCCCCCATACTTTCCGGTCTAAACTAGATTCTGCAAGAGGAAATGGAGAAAACTAACTTCTCGTGGAAGGGAATTTATTTTAGGATAAAAATCCAAAAAATAATCACTTAAAAAAAAAAAACGTCATGAATAGGCACTGGTGATCCTCTGAGTCTCCCTCTGAAATCGTTTGGTTCTGTCTGAGGCTGGAAGGCCCCCAGAAAGGATGTCTATTTTACTGCCTGACTACAATTTTTTTTCTTTTTTTGCTTGCTAATAACATCTTATTAGACCCCCCCCCAGTTGTCTTCTTAATAGGCTGAAGTGGAGAGAGATGTCAGAGAAGGTAGCAGGTGGGCCCCTTGAGTGAGCCCACTAGGCCCCAGGCACCTGCCCAGGTTGCCTAGTGAATGATCCTGCTCTGGCTAAAAGTATTAGAGGCAGAGGATCAGCTGGGCTGCCAGGCAACTGGTATTGCTTAAAAAGTAATAAATATGGCAGCCTCCATATCCCTCTCGCTTCAGTTGTCCTTTATGGGCCTGCGTACATGGACTTTCAAATTCAAGTCACTTTCTGAGTGCATATTACCGGTAATGACATCAGGCAGCTGTTAAGACACCTCTTAAAGGACACCCGAGGCGAAAATAAACGAATGAAATAAACAATTTTATCTCTCTTCCTTCTCCTAAAAATGACTTAAGATATTCCTCAGTTTTATTTTATGTTTAAATCTACTTTTTAAGTTTTAACTTTCTTATTGTTTTTGCTCAATGACACAATCATTGAAGTATGCCAGAGCTAAACTCTATGAACTATTGGCCCTTTTCATCTCTTTTCTGCTCTGAGAAGCCATTTTCTGCTAGGAAAGTGTTTTATAGTTGGAATTTCTTATCAGTGAGGGTCACACTGTAGTCACTTCCTGTCTGAGTCAGGACTGAGTCAGACACTTACATACCTGATATTTAACTCTTTCAGGCAGAGAAAGAAAAAAAGGAACACAGCCTAGTTATTTGTGTGCTAGGCACTGTACAGACACATGTCTATCTCATCATGTCACATGTCACCTCGGGTGTCCTTTAAGACCACCTGGTCAGTACAGGATGTGGTTTCCTCAGAGGAAGAGAATGAATCATGTAAATAGCCATGGATAAACAGCTGTGCAGGGAGAGTAGTTTTGGAGCGGGGATTCAGATTCTAGCCAATGTCACATCATGACGGCATCTCTTGAAGTGAATTGCGTTGGCTTTCAAGCATGTGGACACGCGGTTACTCAATGTGAGTATAATGAGAAAAGACATATTTGTCAGTCTGGCTCCTTCAGAACAATGGAAGAAGGTTTTATTGGCTGCTCGGGGCTGTTGTACTCGCACACCGAGCTCTGAGAAGGAGCACAGTGCTGACAGCAGCAGTGAGTGAAGACGCCCAGGTGTGGGGGAACTTACAGTGTCCCACTGGCCAATGTCTGCTGTTTAAAGGACAACTGAAGTGAGAGGTACATGGAGGCTGCCATATTTATTTCCTTTTAAAAAATACCAGTTGTCTGGCAGCCCTGCTGATCTGTTTGGCTGCAGTAGTGTCTGAATAACACCAGATACAAGCATGTGGCCAATCTAGTCAGATCTGACAATAAATGTCAGAAACACCTGATCTGCTGCATGCTTGTTCAGGGTCTATGGCTAAAAGTATTAGAGGTAGAGGATCAGCAGGGCTGCCAGGCAACTGGTATTGCTTAAAAGGAAATAAATATGGCAGCTTACACATACCTCTTGCTACAGTTGTCCTTTAAGTGGTCATTACTGCTATACGTCACCAAGAAGTGAGTGGTCTGCCTCTGCCAATCAGTGCTCAGTTTCTGCCTGTCAGTGGTCAGTCTCTGCCTGTCAGTGGTCAGTCCCTGCCTGTCAGTGGTCAGTCCCTGCCTGTCAGTGGTCAGTCTCTGCCTGTCAGTGGTCTGCCTCTGCCTGTCAGTGCTCAGTCCCTGCCTGTCAGTGGTCAGTCTCTGCCTGTCAGTGGTCAGTCTCTGCCTGTCAGTGGTCAGTCTCTGCCTGTCAGTGGTCAGTCTCTGCCTGTCAGCGGTCAGTCTCTGCCTGTCAGTGGTCAGTCTCTGCCTGTCAGTGGTCAGTCCCTGCCTGTCAGTGGTCAGTCTCTGCCTGTCAGTGGTCCGTTTCTGCCTGTCAGTGGTCAGTCCCTGCCTGTCAGTGGTCTGACTCTGCTGATCAGTGGACAGTTTCTGCCTGTCGTTAGTCAGTCTCTGCCTCTCAGCAGTATGGCTCTGCTGATCAGTGGTCAGTTTGTGCCTGTCAGTGGTCAGTCTCTGCCTGTCACTGGTCAGTTTCTGCCTGTCTAGTTAATGTAATAATTATCTAATGTCTTTATAAGTCTTTGGAGGAGAAATAGAAAAATAGGAAATACTATTAACTACGTTCAGATAATGACTACACCAAAACAAACTGACCCAGGAGGCCATAAGCGACACCTGTACACCAATCACCAATCTACACTCTCCTAGGGGGCGCTATCACACTATGTCTACCCTAGCGGGATCTGCTGCTTACCTTACAGGCTAAGGTCCTCGCAGTGCACACAACACTAGAGACAGGACTGGTACTCGACACGATGGTAAAACTGCATGTGTGAGAGCAGCGGAACATGGAAATATGACAAAATGCAACCACAATTCAACATACGTCGCTCCACCCCCTCCGTCAGGAGGAGGAGCAACAGGCATGCATTACAAAAATAAAGTTACAATGATAAGATGATAATACATACAAAAAAAGAAAACAGCGTTATTTACAAAAGACAAGTCATGCAATATTAGCCGATTTACCCCACATATAATAAAACACGCTGTCTCCAGGCAGAGCACGCTGGCGTCTGGAGCTAAAGGGGACCTCAAAGTATAACTGTACTGGCACATAAAAGTTCAGTTCCCTCTTCGTCCTTCCAAAGTGCATCAAAAACTGAAGAAGTAGAATATTCTGGGCCATTTCCTATTAAAGGGGACCTGAACTCAGAACTTCCGCTTTGCTCTAAAAGATAAGCACCAGCATACTAATATTTAAAGAAAAACATTTCTTTGTTACAGCTGATACAAATCTTGCAATAAATCTGCAGTGTGTCTACTTACTGCTTTCATGGTAGCAGACATAGGGTTAATATCCTGTGCTCACAAATTAGCTGCTCTGCTGGGGCAGGGAACTGACACAGCTAAGAGATCAAATTACACTTGTGATTAGTCACAAATGAGGGGGGATTAGACAGGTTAAACTCTGTAAACACAAACAGGGTGTGTTTCTCTGCGTTTTCCTTCTGTCCTGGGCAAGAGTTCAGGTCCTCTTTAACTTTTCTCCTGAGTTTTTTTTCTATGTGGATATTTTCAATCCTGATCAATAAAATACTTTTTAGGGCTCGTTTCCACTATCGCGAATCTGCATGCGTCCAACGCATGCAGATTCGCACATGTAATGCAAGTGGATGGGCCTGTTTCCACTGTAGCGTTGTTGAGGTGCGTTTTTTTCAGCGGTAAAAAAACGCACAAAAGAGCCAACGAATTCGCCTGCGAGTGGAATGCATGCGAATCGCCGCTAATGTATTTAATAGTAAAAACGCATGCGTTTGTTACATGCATTTTTACCCGCGATTTCGCACCTTTTTCAATTTTATTTTGCCCTGGCAGTGTCATGGTTAATATCGCACGCGAAATCGCGGGTAAAAACGCATGCGGAAACGCATACGCATGCGTTTTTACAAGCGTCGGAATGCCGGCGAAATCGCGTCGCAACAGTGGAAACAAGCCCTTAGGCTTCCACCAAGCAAGACATTAATAAAAATTCATTTTCTATGACCTTTTTACTATCCTCTTTAGTACTTTTTCAATTGCTAAGTACTGGAAAAATTACTTTTTAGATAAGATAAAAAATGATCTCCTTGGAAATAACTCAGGAGAAAAGTTAAAAAGTTCCCCCGGTAAAAAAGACAGATTGGAATGGGAAAGGCTTAAAATACTTACCTGATCCAACATCATTGGGTCGCAGGTGATGTTCCGCCCTCCCCTTCGGAAATTAAGTCACACCCATGTTTTTGAAGACTACCAAAGCTCTCCGGAAACTCCCACCTGCACTGCCAAGGCCCACCCCCAGCTCAGCAACCACCAATCAGGCAGTGGCTGCCAAGCTGGGGGTGGGCCGTAGCAATACAGATGGATGTAACCAGAGCCTTGGTGGAGATTTTGAGAAAAAACAAAAACAAGTTTCCACGCCTGCAATGTCGAGGAGGCGGAGCGATCACCTGCCTGGAGGGACGACATCAGAACAAATACGTATTTACCCTGAGATTGGCATAATAGGTTCTGTCTTTTTTTTACCAAGCATACACTTTAATAGGATATAGTCCTTTATGTGGTATGCGCTGATCTGGCTACTGCGGCCTAGTCATTTCCTAATCGCTTCTGGCAGTTGTAACCATAGCAACATCAACTCCAGC
Source organism: Hyperolius riggenbachi (assembly GCF_040937935.1). Taxonomy (NCBI): domain Eukaryota; kingdom Metazoa; phylum Chordata; class Amphibia; order Anura; family Hyperoliidae; genus Hyperolius; species Hyperolius riggenbachi. The sequence goes on from NC_090656.1 coordinate 248,818,766, forward strand.
CTACCTAAAGATGACAGGAGGTAGACAGGAGGCGGGGCTCTTGGGGTCTGGGTGTGGAGTTTATGCTAGTCAGATATCAGAACCATAAGCTGCCATTACTGAGCCAACTGCCATCATAAACTCCACCCCTACTCTACATATACTAGCTTCCTATACAGACAGGAAGTGCCGCAGTAGCCACACCTCTGTATCCCGGACTCATCATGAAGGGGCCCAGTTTAGTTATTGATACACTGTGGGAGGAGCAAAAGGATAATTGTACTTTTGTGCACAAGTACAATGACAACCATTTTGTAAACTAGAGTTTAACATCCCAATTTGTTTAACCCCCCTGGCGGTTTGCAAAAAATCCGCCAGGGGGCAGCAAATCTTTTTTTTTAATTTTTTTTTTTTTTTTCATGTAGCGAGACAAAGTCTCGCTACATGATAGCCGCTGCTCAGCGGCATCCCCCCAGCCCCTCCGATCGCCTCCGGCGATCGGAGATCAGGAGATCCCGTTCAAAGAACGGGATCTCCTGGAGGGCTTCCCCCATCGCCATGGCGACGGGCGGGATGACGTCACCGACGTCATCGACGTCGTGACGTCAGAGGGGACTCCGATCTGCCCCATAGCGCTGCCTGGCACTGATTGGCCAGGCAGCGCACGGGGTCTGGGGGGGGGGGGCGGCCGCGGCGAGAGGAATTGCGGCGGATCGGCGGGTAGCGGCGGCGATCAGATGCTACACGCAGCTAGCAAAGTGCTAGCTGCGTGTAGCAAAAAAAAAATTATGCAAATCGGCCCAGCGGGGCCTGAGCGGTGCCTCCCGGCGGCATAGCCCGTGCTCAGCACGGGCTTACCGCCAGGGAGGTTAAAGAAAAAAAAAACACACATAAAAAACCTAAAACACAAAAACGTTTCAGATTCAGAGCAGATTAAAAGTCAAGGGACAAAATGGCCAACTGCATGGAGACAGGTACACTTTGTACATACAAACAGCATTAAAGTTATATTGGCAACTCAATAACCTCTTTGCTGTTGGAGAGGTTGGCGTGACTCCGCCCCGCGACAGGTCCTGCAACCCCTCAATCAGCAAAAAAGGCACGTTGTTATAATAAGAGAGGTAATTCAGGGAATAGACAAGCTAGGAGCCATCTCAGCACCCTCTGCTGCTACCTTGTATCATGGAAGAGCAACCTAGGGATGGTCAGTGAGATGCAAACAGTTTTGAGTTGATGCAGAATTATGCACATTTTGCATGCAAATTTATGAAGCTTGGAAATTGACCAATCGAATTTTACCCTAGCAGGATTTGATTGGTGCATTTTTAAGCTGCACACATTTGCATACAAAGTTTGCTCACTAACCAATCAGAAATTAGCATCCAGCTGAGAGTTGCAAGCTGATATCAGACTTATTGTTAGAAAAAGGGGGATAATTCTTCCCACGCGACCAGCAAGGAATCTGATAGTCTATCAGTATTAACATTTTTTTTATTATTTCCTGATTGTCCTCTTACCTCCTGCATGAGAAAAGATGCTGTCTTTGCTCCTTCTCAAAATATTAAGTCTGAGGGAGGCACTGATGACTACACATTAAAGTGGGTTGTAACATCCAAAAATAAAAAAAAATTGCCCAAAATTAGTTAGTGCCCCAAATATACCGTATGTATCCCCCCCTTTTTTTCTAAAATAGCTCCCTATATATCCCCTATTTTGGGTATTTATTTTACCTAATCTGGGGGTGCCTTTTCCTAACTGTAGGAACTGTGCAGTGCCAGCCAGATTGTGGGAAGTTTTCTTTCTTTCTTTCTTTGTTTGCTACAATAACAAACTTATCTCAGAATTCAAAATAAAAGGAAGCTTTCTATTCCAGATAAGGTAAGGACACTAAGTTCAGAAGGTAATTGAATCCCCTCCCTTTGAAGAGTTTGTGAAGTGATGTAAGTCTGTAGTGGAGGTGATAATTGCTGTGGGAGGGACAGTAAGCTGTGGCAGAAGAGAGGGAAAATGTGACACTGAGTTGTGTTGATAAAAAGAGAAATACAAGAAAAGGGCGGAAGTGATGTCACTTTTGGCATCACAGGGAAATAGTAAAGATGGAAACCAGCAGAAATATTATTTTCTTCTTTTATATCACATTTCTCTTAAATCTGACAGTGACCACTTAAAACAACAAGATAGGTAAGCTAAATAAGTACATTCTTATTGTATGCATTATATATATTTTTCAGTTAATATGGAGTTTCATCCCACCTTAAAGTGGATCCGGGATAAACTTTTATTCATTGCATAATTGTGTTCCTTTCATATAGTTCATATAGTTTATAGGGCATTCCTCAAGCCAAATACTTTTTTTGTTTTGTTTTAATACTCTAACTATAAACTAAACAAGCCTCGCCCACAGCTTTTCACAGTGCCTTGGCACTCTGAGACCTATGTAGCAAGGACTTATGGGAGCTCAGTCTGGGCAGGAGGAGGAGGTTACTAGCCAGAGATTTCAGAGGCAGAGGGGAGGAGGAGAGGGGACTGAATTTACACAGGCAAGCTGACAGCATCTCCAGCCCTCAGCCTGTGACAATGTGACAAACAGAACGTGGCTGCTCTCATTGTATCACAGGAAGAAATAATCATAAACTTTTGAAGCTGTTTGCAGCTAGATTCGCTGCGTAAACTATCTAAACTGTAGATAAGATATATAGAGAAGTTACTTGTTATAGTTAGTTTTTCATTTCAGATCTGCTTTAAAGAGAAAATTTACCCAATAATAACTTAATGCATAAAATTGTGTAGCACTGTGGGAAGTTTTTCTCCGCCTCTGTGTAGTAAGTAGGAACATCACATGATCTCCCAGAGTGCTCTGGGGCAGAAGCTGTATAACTATATAGCCTAGGCTAAACATCTCTGGTAGGGTGGGTTTACATACCAACATACAGCAATATATGGTTATGCGAAGCATTCCTGAAGCCGAGATCAGGATAATTTACAGAGCGTAGGAAGAAAGCTTAGTTTAGAGAGGGAGTAAGGAAGGAGTACACTCCCACACAGAGGCTTTGTAAACTCATGCTAAGTCCTGCTGTTTGTTGAGATCTTGGGGTGTCAGATCTGAAACGAGTTCTGTTTGTTTTTCTTTTCATCTCAGATAAACGCGATTTGTTTTCAAGCCCACAAAAGGCAAATCTGAAGGCCTGGGGAAAGTAATTAGCTGTATTTATGTATCATAAAGACATGCATCCTCTTGTTCCACGCTGAGCAATTATCATCACCGTCCTCATTAGGACATTTCTGGGTGGAGTCCAGCCAGGGAGCGGGTGAGTAATCTGCCAGCCTCGCTTCCCCTCACTGGCGACTTGTCAGGGATATTCTACGCTATTCAACATATCTGGGGCTTGTCTACAGGGGAAATCAAACTATTTTGAAATATAAAAGCATCAGGGACAGCCATATGATACCAGGAAAAAAAACACATATATATTAGTAGATAAATACTTCTACTACTTACATAACATATGTATTGTACTATCCATATTTTGATTTCAGTGAATTTAATGTAGTAAATAAAGAGAAAACTGTTTCAGGCATTTTCCATCTTTACTGCCTGACTGAAGCCAATCCTGATGTCATTTCCTCCCTTACTTTTTTTCCCTCCAGTCTGAAATGGCGTAGGCATTGCCAGATGAGAGCCGATGAACGACAGCAGAAAGTGTTCTGCTGTGAAGCAGTATCTGGAAGCAGGAAACAGTATAGACATGCTCCTGCACATGGTTTTTGTGAGTGGGTGGATAGATTTCTTCACTTGTGGTTGGGTTGGGGAGAGCCTCTGTGCCCCCCTGGAATGGCAGGGGTCGCAGGGGGGATTGCTACGCCCATGCTGCCAGCCCTCCTTCCCACCGAGCTCTGTACTAGAAACTGCACTGTCATATCTAGTTTGCTGTGTGAGGACAGCATAGATCGTATTTCAGCAGCTTCTGCAGAGGCATGAGGTAGATTTCCCTTCTCAGCCTTGTGTCACACTGAACTGCCCTCAGCCAATCAGTGAGGAGCAGGAATGTGGGAGGAGAGATAACAAGCTTCCCTCTCCCCAGCAATGTACCAGAATAGAGCCAGGCTGACTGAGATGAGATTCATTACAGCAGAAACATTTATGATTATACTGGAATGCTTGCAATGCAGGGCTGGGATGTAAACTACATAATAAGGACAGTGCAGTGGGTAATTGGAATTTGATTTTATGGCTGACAATCCCGCTTTAGATACATATATATAACATTTACATTTCTCACAGAGTAGAATCCACCATAATATTAGTTGTTTCCTCCTATGTTGCTGTCACTTACAGTAGGTATTCAAAAGCTGACAGATTATGGACTAGTCCATCTTCTCATGGGATATTCTCCGTATTATTTGTATTCTTTACAATAGCACTCCGTGGAAAGGATCAACACAAAGACGCCTGTGGGACTGAGCAACTACCATTCAGTAAAAGAACATTAAACACCTGAGGAACCCCCATGAGGAAATGGACTAATCCAAAACCTGTCAAATTTTCCAGATTATCACTACCTAGCAGTGGTGATCGTAATCAGCTGATTTACGATTAAGCAAAATTTCCCGTAAATTTTCGCATTTACACTCATACGTAATTACGATTTGTAAAATTCAATTGATTTCGTAGGGATTCGTAATTTTACCTATAACTTTGCATACTTTTCGCGTAATTTCGTGCCGAATTTGGCGGTGAAGAGCAAAGCCCCCTTACATGGTAGTGACACTAAAATTGCTACACGTGTTAAGGAGAATATTGGGTATAAGGTAAAAAATAATTTTCCAAAAAGACCTTGTAGTTTTTGAGAAAATTGTTTTTAAAAATGAAAAGAAAAAGTGTTTTTAAACTAAAAAATGACAGTTTAAAAACCATTTTTCGTTGCATATTTAAAAACAATTTTCTCGAAAACTACAATGTCTTTTTGAAAAATTATTTTTTTTAACCAAATATTCTCCTTAACATATGTAGCAATTTTGGTAGCAATAGCATGTTTGGGGGGACTTTGCTATTAACCGCTAAAGTCGGCACAAAATTGCGTGAAATGGTGCGGAAATTACGCAAAATTATGAAATATTACTATTACATACAAAATGAATTACAATTTTCCCTGAAATTTCACATTACGATTACGATGCGTAAATGCAAATTACGTTGTGAAATTTCGCATATGCGAAATTTCAGCCCACCACTGCTACCTAGCGTATGTGACAGCGACATAGGAAAAAAATTATTTACCTGAGGAACCCCCATGAGGACATGGACTAGTCCAAAACCTGTCAGATCTGCCATATTATCACTACCTGGCGTATGTGACAGCGACATAGGAAAAAATATTTTGCCTGAGGAACCCCCATGAGGACATGGACTAGTCCAAAACCTGTCAGATCTGCCATATTATCACTACCTGGTGTATGTGACAGCGACATAGGAAAAAAAATAATTTATAGTGCATATAACTCTTGAAGAAAAGGACATTTTATATATGTGTACGTTAGATTTTACAATTTTTTACGAAAGTTGTCCTATAATGGTAAGATTTATGTTTGGCATTTATAATTGACAGTCAGCTGTGGAATGTTAAATCTGACAGTAAGCTCCTATTGCAACAATACTATGGAGTACCGACTGCCCAGAGACTCCCACCTTCTTGCTTGATTAATTAGCTACACAGAGGCTACTGATTGGCTGCAGCTACCTGTCCATCCCTAGAGCTAGTGTAGTTCCAGTGAACAAGGATAGAGAGAACAATATTTTGGCCCTCAGTTTTTCCCTCAGTGGCTAGACCACGATTCCCTGCTGCCGTTTCAGCCTATGGTATAGCAGCACTCCCAGAATGCTCTGCTCCTCCTGGTTCTCTTCCATGATACATTGCAGCAGCTCCAGGGAACTCTCGCTCTTACCAAACCCCGCTGAATGTTAGAACGTTAACCTTCCAAGGCTGACACAGGATATGGGGGGTGGCCTGGCCGGTTGTAACCGCAAGCGCTGCTACAACCACGCCACAGACTAAACAGTACATGCAGGTGCAAAAGAAGAGCATGCAGTCTATATACAGGTCTCGATATCCATAAGGGTGAAGGGTACCTTGCAGTCGTCAACTACCACGGAATTGTGCGCTGCGTAAATGCACTGGTTGGAATTGTTCTCCCGATGGTTCTTCATGTCGTCGTAGATGGATTGAGTCTTAGTAATTTCTGTTTCCTGCTGCGCCGCGTGCTGCTTGTCCAGCTCGTCCAGTTCTGCCTTGGAGAGGTGGTAGACAATACCTGCGCCAAAGGAGTCCCCTACGACATTGACGGAGGTCCTCATCCGATCCCTGAGGGAGGGTGAGAGAGAGAAGAAATCAAGAGTATAATAGATTCATAGCATACAGAGAATTTGTGAGATTTTTCTACCCATGCTTCCCTCCTCACCGCAGAGGGCAAATAGATTGATATTTCGTGGACTTCTGACTTCATCAGGCGTTGAGAAGGCATTTTTACACAATGATTACCATAGTAAGCTATTAGGCAGCCTAAGCTGTTAGAACCTCCCATGGCCATGTGACTAATGAAGGTGTGGTTTGGACTTCCTAGGTGTAAGCAGGCAACTGTAGGTCAGTGCTGAAGAGGACATGTTTGACTATGTTTTGGCAAAACTACAACTTTTGTTTTACTTAAAGCAGAGGTCTGGTAAACCTGAGATCTTCCAGGAGGAAAAAAAGCACAGGAGAGACCAGGAACCCCTTATGGTGTAGTATGTTGTACAAACAGTATATAAGACCAATAAAAGCGATGCTCAAAAACCCAGGGTGCGGAACGGCAAACGCAGTATATAAGCTTTGAGCGTGATCTATCCGATTACACTTGTGGATGTATACGTCTTGAAAAAGGTTAGGTCATTCCCTAGAATAAGTTTAGTTAGGGGGGAGACCGTGAACTGATAACCACCCCTGTAAGGGGTCATATCGTATCTTGGGATGGAGGAAGGCCCTTCAAAAAGAATACATTTAAAAGGTAACAGGAACTTACCTCAGTATGACACACAGTTTACGGTAAAAAAAAAAAAACACCATACAGCGCATTTCGTGGGGGTCACTCCACTTCCTCAGTTCCGTAAATAGTGTGTCAAGATAAGTATCCCACGGCTCGGCATGCCTGTCTCAGGCGCTTCAAGCTTTGTGATACGTGCTCTAAGACACTATTTACTGACCTGAGGAAGCAGGTTGACCCCCTTGAAATGAATTGTCTGGTGTTTTTTGTTGTTGTTTTTTTTAACAAATAAATTACCTCTTTTTTACCCTAAACTATGCAAATTGCCGCTATCTGGCAAGGATTTTTAGTGTTAGGTGTGTGTGTGTGGGGGGGGGGGGGGGGGGGGGCTCCTAAGAGAATAAGGTTAGGCACCACTATAAGGGGTGTCAGGTAGTGATAATCTTAATCAACTAAATACGATTACACAAAATTTTGCGTACATTTTCGCTATTACGCCTATACGTAATTGCGATTTGTAAATTCAATTGATTTCACAGTCATCCATAATTTCGCATAAAATTTAGTGTAATTTTCACGTAATTTCATGCCGACTTTAGCAGTGAATAGCAAACCCCCATACATGCCATTGACACCAATGTTAAAGAGGAACTCCAGCCTAAACAAACATACTGTCATTAAGTTACATTAGTTATGTTAATTAAAATAGATAGGTGATATAATCTCTTACCCACCCTGTTTTAAAAGAACAGGCAAATGTTTGTGATTTCATGAGGGCAGCCATTTTTTTGGGTTGAAAGGAGGTGACAGGGTGCATGAGACACAGTTCCAACTGTCCCGTGTCCTGAGCACCTCTCCCAGTTGCCAGGCAACGAGAACATCATCAGAAATCATATCATGCTTTGCACAGCATCAGGGGAAAAAAGCCTGGGCAGTTTTCTTTGATGGGGCGGATCTTAGCTAAACATGCAGCTAAAAATGAGACTTCTATAAGAAAAACAAAGTTGTAATGCTGTGAAACTGTTAAAGAAACACCAAGCCTTTTCAGTGCTGCTGAGTAGATTTTTAGTCTGGAGGTTCACTTTAAGTAAGGAGACATATTGCTACATATGTTAAGGAGAATAGTAGTGGGTACAAGTAAAAAAAAAAAAAATAATTCCAAGACTCCCCCAATGGGGGAAGGGGGGCATTGAGGTTAAGCACAACCAGGGGCTGTTAAAGGAGTTCTCTGGAGTTTAAAAAAAAAAACACAAACTGCCACTCACCTGGGGCTGCTATCAGCCTCCTGCAGCTGTCATGTCCCACGCTGTCCTCCTCCGATCCGCAGTTCCCCGCCGCCGGTCCCGGTCTGAATAGTCCTTTAGCGAGACTGCGGCTGCCTGGCCGTGGCCGTACTTGCTCCCGCTCGCGTCTCTGGGAGCTTACTGCGCAGGCACAGTACGAGAAAACCTCGTACTGCGCAGTAAGCTCCCGGAGACGCAAGCGGGATCGCGCACTATTCATTCTGGTTGGACGAATAATTGACTGGAGCCGGCGGCGGAGAACTGCGGATCGGAGGAGGACGGCGTGGGACATGACAGCTACAGGGGGCCAATAGAGGCCCCAGGTAAGTGTCTGTTTGGTTTTTTTTTTAAATCCAGAGAACTCCTTTAAGGTTAGGAATCAATAGAGGGAGGGATCAGGGAGAGTGGGGTTAGGCTACGTCAAAGATTACTGATATTTTACTATTGGAATTAGAATTAAGTAGTAGAATATGGGTAGTTTGGAATATGGGTAATTTTTCTGATTTTCTACCAGCAGAAATCTCTGGCGCCCTTTTTTCAGGCGCCTTTTTAACATGTATGCGTGAGAAGGACATGAAAAATAAAGTTACAAATTCATGTATCGCTGCACATGTCCCATCATAAGTTCTGCCACGCTGTTGTCATGGTTACATGATGCTGATGAGCAGGAAACCCAGGGTTGGTACTCACAGAAGCCAGTCTACAGCCACCAGCAGGCTGATGTCTTGGGTGGGCAGTCCGACAGCTGTCAGGATGAGAAGCATGGTCACTAGGCCGGCACTGGGGATACTGGCCGCTCCCACACTGGCCAATGTCGCTGTCAGGCTTGGAGACAAAGAAGACAAACAGGAATCAGATACAGATGTCCACAAAACACAGACAAGGGAACAGCAGATTTCATGCTTGGACTGTAATCACTGCCTCATTCTGTCACAGTTGCAGTTTAGAAACCACACTCTGTCTTTTAAGCTATAAAACAAAGCAGAAATAATAACTCTTTGAACTTTCCTGCAATAAAACCTTATCATAAGCTGCCTTAAACTGTGTCTTGGTTCAGAAAACAGGACTGTATTGGACTCAGTGGGTGGAAGAGCTCAGAGAAGATCTTTTGCATAGATAACAACGTGAGTTTTTTATCTCTTCCTGTACTGAAAAACAATATGAGCCTATTTTCTTTGCTACTAAAGTTCTATTTCTTAGCTGTACTACACATATAATTCATTATATCATAGGAGCACAGATCAGCGGGAGGGGAGGAGCACAGATCAGCAGGAGAGGAGGAGCACAGATCTGCAGGAGGAAAGGAGCACAGATCAGCGGGAGGAGAGGAGCACAGATCAGCTGGAGGAGATGAGCACAGATCAGTGGGAGGAGCACAGATCAGCAGGAGGGGAGGAGCACAGATCAGTGGGAGGAGAGGAGCACAGATCAGCAGGAGGAGAGGAGCACAGATCAGTGGGAGGAGAAGAGCACAGATCAGCGGGAGGGGAGGAGCACAGATCAGTAGGAGGAAAGGAGCACAGATCAGCGGGAGGAGAGGAGCACAGATCAGCTGGAGGAGATGAGCACAGATCAGTGGGAGGAGCACAGATCAGCAGGAGGGGAGGAGCACAGATCAGTGGGAGGAGAGGAGCACAGATCAGCAGGAGGGGAGGAGCACAGATCAGCTGGAGGAGATGAGCACAGATCAGTGGGAGGAGAGGAGCACAGATCAGTGGGAGAGGAGGAGCACAGATCAGCAGGAGGGGAGGAGCACAGATCAGCAGGAGGGGAGGAGTACAGATCAACGGGAGGGGAAGAGCACAGGTCAGTGGGGGGAGAGGAGCACAGATAAGTGGGAGGGGGGGAGAACAGATCAGCGGGAGGGGGGGAGCACAGATCAGCGGGAGGGGAGGAGCACAAATCAGTGGGAGGGGAGGAGCACAGATCAGTGGAAAGGGAGGAGCACAGATCAGCAGGAGGGGAGGAGCACAGATCAGTGGGAGGAGAGGAGCACAGATCAGCAGGAGGGGAGTAGCACAGATCAGTGGGAGGAGAGGAGCACAGATCAGCAGGAGGGGAGGAGCACAGATCAGCAGGAGGGGAGGAGCACAGATCAGTGGGAGGAGAGGAGCACAGATCAGCAGGAGGGGAGGAGCACAGATCAGCAGGAGAGGAGGAGCACAGATCAGCAGGAGAGGAGGAGCAAAGATCAGCCGGAGGAGAGGAGCACAGATCAGTGGTAGGGGAGTGCACGGATCAGTGGGAGGAGAGGAGACAGATCAGAAGGAGGGGAGGAGCACAGATCAGTGGGAGGGGAAGAGCACAGATCAGTGAGGAGAGGAGCACAGATCAGTGGGAGGAGAGGAGCACAGATCAGCAGGAGAGGAAGAGCAAAGATCAGCCGGAGGAGAGGAGCACAGATCAGTGGGAGGGGAGTAGCACAGATCATTGGGAGAGGAGGAGCACAGATCAGAAGGAGGGGAGTAGCACAGATCATTGGGAGGGGAGGAGCACAGATCAGTGGGAGGGGAAGAGCACAGATCAGTGGGAGGAGAAGAGCACAGATCAGCGGGAGGGGAGGAGCACAGACCAGTGGGAGGAGAGGAGCACAGATCAGTGGGAGGAGAGGAGCACAGAACAGCAGGAGGGGAGGAGCACAGATCAACAGGAGGGGAGGAGCACAAATCAGCAGGAGGGGAGGAGCACAGATCAGCAGGAGGGGAGGAGCACAGATCAGCGTGAGGGGAGGAGCACAGATCAGTGGGAGGAGAGGAGCACAGATCAGTGGGAGGAGAAGAGCACAAATCAGTGGGAGGGGAGGAGCACAGATCAGTGGGAGGAGAAGAGCACAGATCAGCGGGAGGGGAGGAGCACAGATCAGTAAGAGGAGAGGAGCACAGATCAGTGGGAGGAGAGGAGCACAGATCAGTGGGAGGAGAAGAGCACAGATCAATGGGAGAGGAGGAGCACAGATCAGCAGGAGGGGAGGAGCACAGATCAGCGGGAGGGGAGGAGCACAGATCAGCGGGAGGGGAGGAGCACAGATCAGCGGGAGGGGAGGAGCTCAGATCAGTGGGAGGGGAGGAGCACAGATAAGGGGGAGGGGAGGAGCACAGATCAGCAGAAGGGAAGAGCACAGATCAACAGGAGAGGAGGAGCACAGATGACCAAGAGAGCAGGAGCATAGATCAGTGGGAGGGGAGGAGCACAGATCAGCAGGAGAGGAGGAGCACAGATCAGTGGGAGAGGAGGAGCACAGATCAGCAGGAGGGGAGGCGCACAGATCAGCAGAAGGGGAGGAGCACAGATCAGTGGGAGGGGAGGTGCACAGATCAGCAGAAGGGGAGGTGCACAGATCAGTGGGAGGAGAGGAGCACAGATCAGTGAGAGGGGAGGAGCACAGATCAGCAGGAGAGGAGGAGCACAGATCAGCGGGAGGGGAGGAGCACAGATCAGTGGGAGGAGAGGAGCACAGATCAGTGGGAGGAAAGGAGCACAGATCAGTGGGAGGGGAGGAGCACAGATCAGCGGGAGGGGAGGAGCACAGATCAGTGAGAGGGGAGGAGCACAGATCAGCAGGAGAGGAGGAGCACAGATCAGCAGGAGGGGAGGAGCACAGATCAGTGGGAGGGGAGGTGCACAGATCAGTGGGAGGAGAGGAGCACAGATCAGTGGGAGGGAAGGAGCACAGATCAGTGGGAGGGGAGGAGCACAGATCAGTAGGAGGGGAGGAGCACAGATCAGCGGGAGGGGAGGAGCACAGATCAGTGAGAGGGGAGGAGCACAGATCAGCAGGAGAGGAGGAGCACAGATCAGCAGGAGGGGAGGAGCACGGATCAGTGGGAGGGGAGGAGCACAGATCAGTGGGAGGGGAGGAGCACAGATCAGTGGGAGGGGAGGTGCACAGATCAGTGGGAGGGGAGGTGCACAGATCAGTGGGAGGGGAGGAGCACAGATCAGCGGGAGGGGAGGAGCACAGATCAGTGGAAGGGGAGGAGCACAGATCAGCAGGAGGGGAGGAGCACAGAAGGAACATCTATTTGTAGCCAGTAAGGATGATTTTAGTACACATTACCAAATGAATATTCCTCTTATTCATATTGTCATCCAGCTGATATGACTCACCTGACTGTCACTATCTGACCCCCATCCAGAACGATACCATTCATCTGAGCGATAAAGATGGCCGCCACTGCCTCGTACAGAGCTGTGCCGTCCATGTTGATTGTGGCCCCGACAGGAAGCACGAAACGTGTCACTCTCTTATCGATGCCGAGATTCTCCTCCAGACAGCGGAAAGTGACCGGCAGGGTTCCGGCGCTGCAACACAACAACAGAGAAAGGGCATGAATATGTGCAGGACTGTTCCCAATAAATTGAGTGAAATTGAAACCCTAATTCCTCCACCATCCCTCCCCCCCCCCATCCTCCCACGGGACGCTCGATTTCGGGAGTCATATGAACACACTATGTGAGTGGACTGCCACAAGAAGACATACATTGTGGGTCCAGACATGTCGTCCATACATCAGGCGGTTTATGGGTAGAACGACCAGGAGACAGATCTTTGTCCATACACCGCAGGCCAATTCCAGATCATCGATTTCATGCTGAAATAGATTGAGAATCGGCCTTGTGACGCTACATACGCCACCTCGCCGGCCCAATGCTCTCCCCCAAATGTCAAAGTCCCCGCCCCCCCCAAAGTGCTGTATACTTTAACTGTCCGTGTCCACCACTGGCTCCGGGCTCCATTCGCAATCTGCGAATACGCGCCCCACGTGGTTGTCGGCATATATGTGGGCCTGTGCATGACGTCACACACGCGCCCACCTCACACCATCAACCACGTGGGGTGCATGTATGCAGATTGCGGAGCGGGGAACCAGCGGCGGGAACATTTTCATTAGGGGGGACAGCGCCTGGGGCTCCGCTCGCTGTTACCGCCGTGCACCCGATCGACACAACGGTCCGACATCAGCATGTCCGATCAATACATACAACCACTTTCCGCCCAAAATTGGTTGCATCATAGCTCGGGCATGCTCTTGGCGGCAAATATGATCATCCGATACAATAATAATTATCTAATGAGATGGTCGATCGGCCGCCAAGTCGAGAGATGTATGGCCAACCTTAATAAGTTTTATGAATCAATCCTATTATCTTTATTTGTTATTATTTTTAATATGTGTTACGTATATATAAAAGGGGCACTACAGCGAAAAACTGTAAAATATGTGCAAACATATACAAATAAGAAGTACATTTTTTCCAGCGTGAAATGAGCCATAAATCACCTTTCTCCAATGTTGCCGATTCTGCCATGGCCAGATTTACTCGAATTCGTGATTGGGGGTATCCGAGCATCGCTAGTGTCTGTTCTATTAACTGTCTCAGATCTGTCGATGTCAAAATGGCAGATGAAATACAGAACCTTGCCTTCTTAAAACAGAAGGGATTTGCAATTGTTCAGGTTGGAGTGAGCATATGATTTCTCCCACAGTGCATCACTGCTGATTATGCAAATCATCCTTTGTTGTCCCTGTAAGCTAGCCACACCTCCAGAACCACTGGAATGCAATGCTGTGTCAGCTTGTTAATTTGTACAGAGCCACAATAATCCAACATGCATACAGACTGTTTCGGATTGGTTGGTCCTCATCAGTGCATGGCATGGATTAATGTGGCTCTATGGAGTAGGACTTGAAACACCCAGAGTTACAGAGTAAGGGGCTGAAAGAGACCAAAAAGTTTCCTTACTAAAATGCTATCAGGGACAACAAAGAGATGATTTGCATATTCAGCAGTGATGCATTATGGGGGACATCATATGCTCACGCCAACCTAAATTATCGCAGTTACCTATCTATTTTAAGAAGGCAAACTTCTGTTTTGCATAGCATTTAAGTAAGGACGCTTTTTGGTCTCTTTCAGCCCCCTTGCACACTCCTAGGAGTTCTGGTTCACCATGAGCTTGCTAGGCAGATGGAAGCCATTTTGTTGGCAGTAAACCTTTGACACCGCCATGTAATGAAACACAAAACAGGGCCTTTTGCCAACTACGGGAAGCAGCATTCCCATATAAACAGCTTTTACTTTTTGTTTTTTTTATATGCTTCGTTCCGAGGGACTGTTTCTCTTTAAAGTTTCATGACCAACAGCTGAGCTTGTGGCTGCTACTCTTGTAGATTCCCACCACTTAGATGATCTGTTGTTGTGATCAGGTCCCTCACCACCATCTAATAGATAGGAAACTTATGCTCCTCCATCGGTACTCTGACCTATCTCGCCTAGGAAAAGTTTGGCCTTACAGGAAGCCAGTATGGGCCTAGCTCCACACACGGTTAAATATATATACGTATATCCGAACAATACAGACTTTTACACTTCACAGAAGGAATGCTGAGGCCTCTCGAATCGAAACAGTCTGGACAAATTATTTACATTGACAGGATGAAGAGAGGGTTTCAATAGAGTCTTCAGAAGACAGGAGACCTCACCTACGAGAGCAGCAGCCGTGAAATTAAATTGGCTATAGGCAGGTTCAGGCGATTTCTACCACACAACAGAAAGGAGGAAGGAGAGCTTTCTGCTGTAATTGCCAAATAAAATAAACGCTTGTTAACTTCAGGCTACCGATGGGTTGAGGCCTCCAAAGTCAACAGCTGTGAGCTATCAGTCAAGGCTGGTCTCCCATTACTAAAACAACAGTTTTCCAGCTTCTCAACGGAGGGTGAGGACAGAGGGATGACTTCGTAATACCATTACGGAGTGTAGCTTCCAGTTTAGAGAAAGCCGAGGCCTTGTTCTCCTCTCAGTTCCTGACCTCTGTCTGTGGAATTAGAGCCAGATCAGAACAAAGAGAAGACAAGCTGTTGGACAATTTTCGCTAAACCCAACATGTGTAAACACTTTTAGGATTATGCTGAGATTGTTTTGGGGGCTCTAAAAAAGTTGTCCAACAAATTGTAACTAGAAGTGGTGCAAGGAGCTGGTTAATGTAACGTTAACAGAAGAATTTAAAATCTGACTAGTGGGTAGAAGATATATTCACAATCCCAGGAAGGCTCCCTGTTCTCCTTCTCTTTCTCTGGATCCAGCATGCCTATTCTTAGCGATGAAGTCTGTAGGCAGCTGTCTCCAGGCAGCCATGTCCAATCGTCCTTGCTCCTTCTAGACACAATGCTCACAACTGAATGGTGTTCCTATAATCAAAGCTGTCCCATAGAGCCAACAAGCACTGGAAGAGGTAGCTTTTATAACCATCTTTTATAGGAACTCGGTAGTGCTCACCACCAGCTTTGCAACATCAAAGGGGACAACAGACCTGGAAAATAGGATGCCAGGGACCAGAGGGAGCTCTCTCCTATGGAGGTGGCTATCAGTTGTCACTTCCCATGGGTTCTTCAAACACAACCCAAGAAGGTTAGAGTGACCCCGATAACAGGATAGTCTGTAGGAAGTAGGGCTGGATTTGAAGCTCAATGGACTTCACCTGTTGAAGATTAGAGCTGTGAAACTATATACGTGGGCAACATCGAGATGGTACACACCATCAAACAGAGACCACTGTATGGATCCGCAATGTGGGGTGAAAATATTCCTCTTTTGCAAAGTCTTTCCGTTTGGTCTGAGCAACTGTGTGCACGCGGTATATTTCCTGCTTTACAGTCCTCACAACCAATTTAATTCCATTGCACAAAAGGTTTTAGGGTCGGTTCATACTATGCCCACTGCCCTGCAGTTTCGTGGAGGAGACCAGATAAAGGACTCAAAATGGACAAAATGAGGTCTGCAATGATATTCTATGGGCCACTTCACTTCCATTTGAGGCCACTGGGACTCAATGAGCAAAAATCCAACCTGAATAAATTTTTCTCAGAAAGTAGATTGCATCGCTGTTCTTTTGACAAAGGGGAGGTGGCACCAGATAAAGCAATGCAAACTGTGGTGGTGCAGTGTATGCATGCAGCACATATATGATACTGCTAAGGTGTAGACAAGATAATACAAGACACAACATTCATATCACGCTTTTTAGGGTTAGAATCTATGGATTAATAGATAAGATTTACCTTAATAAATATAAAATATTGACCAAATTGTAGACATAACAAAAACTCATTCAGGGAACCTCCTGATCACACCTGTCAGGTGTTCCTAACTTACTTATAATTAAATCAAACAGGTGTATCTGTTACAGGGTTGAGCAGAAACTACGCATATGCGTAATTTACGAAATACGCATCACGTAGTATTACGTATGTTGAAAACTACGCGTAGTAAAATACGCGTAGTCATTCCGCTGAGCTTCATAGCTACGTTTGCTACACATACTTACCGTGTATTATGCGTAGCTTCGCACGTGTAGTTTACCTTGCGTAGTAACGCGTAGACACATGTCGCTAGGCGCAAACTACGCGTACTTCGCACATTACGCTCTCCTACGTGGTTGAGTTGGCTGGCTTAGTTTCCACAATAGGCGCTTATACGTAGTTTCGTACGCGTAGTTTCCTCGGTAATGATTCATTTGATTCAATACAAAAAGAACTGGCTCATTAATGAGCCGGTTACTATAGCTTAGAAAGCGTCCTGTGCGGACGTATACCGCCAGCTCCCGCTCTCCCTCCCCACCTGCCTGCACCTGTCACCCCTCACCTAGCCTGGCACCCGGTGCCTAGGAGAGGGTGACAGGTGAGGAGGCGGGGAGGACAGCGGGAGCCGGCACTATGCGTCGGCAGGGAGCATTCTAAGGTATAGTATAGTTAATTGCCGTGGGAGATCTTCAATCAACTTAACTGAAGATCGCAAGATTGGAGGATACTGTATACGTTGGATCGTTTACTGAGGATATGGGCGTGGGAACATTTTTTTAAAGGTACAGGTAAGTATTCCTGGTTAATTTAGAATAATAAAATACTTTGCTCGTGGTTGTGTTTTTATTTCATTTAACCCTTTGTGGAAATGGGATAGGGGTACTTTATACCCCAATACTCATTTCTCCTGGGAGGGGGGTGGGCATCTGGGGTCCCCTTCTTAAAGGGGACTCCCAGATGCTGCCATGAACCCCCCCCACCCCCCCAGGGAGTCGTCGCCCTCACTTCCTCCTGGGGCACCGGAGGTGGGGAAGAACCCCTTGTCCATGGATTGGATAAGGGATCTGGGGGGGAGGGGGAGGCTTGGCCGCCCCTCACCCCCAGAGCCCCCCCATACCATGGACCATGCGGGCTGGTATAGCTCCGCATTCTGGCTATCCCAGCCTGCATGGGGGACAAGGGGTTACAGAGGCTCAGGAGGGGGGACCCCACGCCATTTTTTTTTCTAATTTCCCACACTCAGAACATTCCCCAAAAATATATATATATTTTTTTAATATTGTTTCCCACTATCTTTTTAACATATCCATGAGACATGTCGTGAGATTCAGACTTTGCTAACGGCCATGGCTGCGATTTATGTTCGTCAGAATCTCCACCATTAACATTGCCCAAATAAACAGGTTTTTGTGACCCTAGGCTATGATCTCTTTGGCCTATAAGCCCGAAACTCACCAGTTATGATCCCCCTAATAGTCCCTACAATGCTAGAAAATTTGCCACTGCTGAGCAATTGCCCTTTGAAATGATTTGAGATTTTCGAAAGTGAAATAGGGAGCCTAATGGAAGCCTATGGCAGAATTCAGCACTTTTGTACCCCTATAATTCTGGTTGGTTATCATCACCCGCCGACTTTAGCAGTTAATAGCAAAGGCCCCTTATATCCTAGCAACACCAAATTTGCAGGATATGTTAAAAAGATAGCAGGAAACAATATTTAACGGACTTCCGAGGCCACAAATGTGAAAAAAGTTAAATACCTTTTCATAATCCAGATCCATGGAGGACGCCATCCACGCCCTCCCGTTCATTCCGCCATGTCTCCCGCAGTAATACCGGCCCCGGTCGGGTCCCGACCCCTCCAAATGGGTCGTGTTCCCATTCCACCCTCAATATGGCCGCCACAGATTGCCGCAGCTGTGCAGTCCGCATAGACGCAATTGCACCTGCGCAGCTCTAGGTCCTCCTCCCGATGCGTCCGATGTATGCACGCATATTGATGATGCGGCGGGAGGAGGCCCTAGAGCTGTGCAGGTGCAATTGCGTCTATGCGGACTGCACAGCTGCGGCAATCTGTGGCCATATTGAGGGTGGAATGGGAACACGACCCATTTGGAGGGGTCGGGACCACACCGGGGCCGGTATTACTGCGGGAGCCATGGGGGAATGAACGGGAGGGCGTGGATGGCGTCCTCCATTATTATTATTATTATTTAGTATTTATATAGTGCCGACATATTACGCAGCGCTGTACAGTGTATATATATATATATCTTGTCACTAACTGTCCCTCAAAGGAGCTCACAATCTAATCCCTACCATTGCCATATGTCTATATTATGTAGTGTAAGTACTGTAGTCTAGGGCCAATTTTAGGGGGAAGCCAATTAACTTATCCGTATGTTTTTGGGATGTGGGAGGAAACCGGAGTGCCCGGAGGAAACCCACGCAGACACGGAGAGAACATACAAACTCTTTGCAGATAGTGCCCTGGTTGGGATTCGAACCAGGGACCCAGCGCTGCAAGGCGAGAGCGCTAACCACTACGCCACCATGCTGCCCATGGATCTGGATTATGAAAAGGTATTTAACTTTTTTTCATACTTGTGGCCTCGGAAGTCCTTTAAAAAAAACATTTTTTTTTAATTATTTTTATGTGCTGAGTGTGGGAAATCTGGAAAAAAAAATGATGTGGGGGCCCCCCTCCCGAGCCTCTGTAACCCCTTGTCCCCCATGCAGGCTGGGATAGCCAGAATGCAGAGCCCCGGCCGACTGGGGCTTCGCACCCTGAGCTATACCAGCCCGCATGGTCCATGGTATGGGGGGGCTCTGGGGGGGAGGGGCAACGACTCCCTGGGGGGTTCATGGTGGCATCTGGGAGTCCCCTTTAAGAAGGGGACCCCAGATGCCCACCCCCCTTCCAGGAGAAATGAGTATTGTGGTACAAAGTACCCATTTCCATTTCCACAAAGAGTTAAATGAAATAAAAACACAACCACGAGAAAAGTATTTTATTATTATAAATTAACCAGGAATACTTACCTGTACCTTTAAAAAAAATGTTCCCACGCCCATATCCTCAGTAAACGATCCAACGTATACAGTATCCTCCAATCTTGTGATCTTCAATTAAGTTGATTGAAGATCTCCCACGGCAATTAACTATACTATACCTTAGAATGCGTCCTGCCAACGCATAGCGCCTGCTCCCGCTGTCCTCCCTGCCTCCTCACCTGTCACCCTCACCTAGCCTGGCACCTGGTGCACCCATGGGTGCACCGGGTGCCAGCCTAGGTGAGGGGTGACAGGTGCAAGCAGGTGGGGAGACAGCGGGAGCACGCGCTATACGTCTGCACAGGACGCATTCTAAGCTACAGTAAGCTACAGTCTTTGTTTTGAATCAACTATGGATAGACGCATCAGCCAATCAGAACCATGTTCGTGCCGTACGTGTGTTTTTACGTGTACGGACGTAAACTACGCAAGTGCACTGACTCGCTTCACGTACTCGGCACATGCGGACTTATATCCGCATGGCAGGTAGACATTACGCATAGAAACGGGTACACGCATGCGTGGTGCTACTAGAAGTTAATGCGGACAGAATTCCTCATGTCAGCATGACGGTACGCCTACGGCTACGGTAACTACGTGCTAATACGTAGTTCAAAGCGTACTTGCGTAGGTGCTTTCGTAGCGTAGTTAATGCAAGCGCACGTGTACAGGTAAAGTAAGCACTCGTCCATGAGCGCTTTCTTTCTATGCGCATGTGTGGTTCGAAACTCAGGAATGCACAGTTCAAAATTGCTCAGCAAAGTTTGGAGGAACTTTTTGGAAGCTGAAGAAAGAAGAGGCACGGGGGAAGACAAGGACCCCGAAGACTATGAGCAACATCAGGAAGCTAAGGAGGAGGTAATCTAGCCTACCGTGCACTTATTCAGTTGTTTTTACGCATTCAAAGAATAACCACTTCAGCTCCGAGCAATTTTAACATATCAGCGCTGCTCCTATTCATTTGCCAATAACTTTATTACTACTTATCACACCTAAATGATCTATAAGGATAAATGCGTGCATGAAAGAAGGGCAGTGTGAAAAAAGGGACCGACTTGATAACGAAATGGCGCCGGTTATTAACAAAATTTGATAACGATAAACATAGTTGTCAAGCTTTGTTAACAATAAATACCTTTGTAAAAACAGATGAGAAATAATAACGGAAAGATATTTACGTTAAATATCGTTACGTAATTCAACAATACAGCTTAACTCAACCCTTACCGCACACTGAACCCTCCCCTGCTGGTGCCTGAAACTAACCACTCCCCTGGTGGCGCCTAACCCTAGCCAGCCCCCCCCCCCCCCCCCCCCGGTGGTGCCTAACCCTTACCCCTCAGTGGTGCCTAACCCTACCCCCCCCTGGTGTTGCCTAGAACTAACCGCCGCCTGGGTGGTGCCTAAACCTAACCACTCCCCCTGGTGGTGCCTAACCCTAACCACCCCCCCCCCCCCCCGGTGTTGCCTAAAACTAACCGCCGCCCAGGTAGTGCCTAACCCTAACCACTCCCCCTGGTGGTGCCTAACCCTAATGACTCCCCCTGGTGGTGCCTAACCCTGACCACTCCCTCTGCAGAAACACCCTTTTACACATAGAATCCATAATATCTTTGATAACATAAAATCTGTACATATAAACAAAATAATATGACAAAAACGATAACGTTGTGAGCTTCTAAAACGACAATATACTTCAAAAACTATAATGTTCTAATGTTGTTAATGACATTTATCGCGCGCCTTTTTTTCTGCTTTTTTCGCCGCATTAACGATAATTGCATTAGAGTCTGTGGCGGCACCCTTTTCGTTCTTCCTCAGCCGGCGCCCTTTTTTCCTGCTACCGGATAAATATACAACGGCATTCAGTTACAGCATGACTAGTTATTCTGTAAGTTACATAGATTCTTGTACTGAACTGTAGGCACAGTTTTAGGGGTTAACAAGAATCCTACAGTGACGCCTGCGAATGGCGGGCATTTTAGCTTCGCACTGCCTCCAAGAGCTGCCGGAGGCCGCATCGTGGACCCGTACAGAGGTCAGAAAGGCTTGTGTCAGAGGAACGTACCTGGAAGCTGTACCCAGAGCGGTAATCCAGGCCTGGAAGATACCCGCCAGGAAAGAGAACGGGCTTTTCCTGGTGATGGCAAAGTAGAGCAGCGGCAAGAAGATGCCTCCGTGAATGATAAGTCCGATGATGACAGTGATCATGTACATTCCCAGCTGCCGGGCCACCTGTTCCAGGTCCTTGATGGCGATGATCTTCCCGCAGATCAGACAAGCGATACCGAAGGGAGAGTACCTGCAGGGAAAACAGAAGATGTCCCTTACTGGTGAGCAAGACATATGGTACAGGAAGGCTAACATCACAGCGGTGCGCTGCGGCAGAACGGCCGCTATGTAACATACATCCCAATATGATATGACCCAGCGCTTGCAAGGCGAGAGTGGTGGCGTAGCGGTTAGCGCTCTCGCCTTGCAAGCGCTGGGTCCCTGGTTCGAATCCCAGCCAGGTCAACATCTGCAAGGAGTTTGTATGTGTGGGTTTCCTCCGGGTACTCCGGTTTCCTTCCACATTTCCTCTGGGTACTCCGGTTTTCTCCGGGCACTCTGGTTTCCTCCCACATCCCAAAAACATACAGATAAGTTAATTGGCTTCCCCCCAAAAAATTGGCCCTAGACCATATGTGCACTACACGATACATACATAGACATATAACTATGGTGGGGATTAGATTGTGAGCTCCTCATAGGGACAGTTAATGACTAGACTATATACTCTGTACAGCGCTGCGTAATATGTCGGCGCTATATAAATACTTAAATAAATAATATACAGCAATATAGTAAAATCCTCTTATAGTAAACGTTAAGGGACCTGGCCAAATCGTTTTCTATCTTAAGATTGGTCATACATTGTATATTCATACAGATGTGAGGACCGAGTTAACTATAGCCAGAGGTTTACAATATCAGAGTTTATTATAACGAAATTCCACTGCATTTACCATGTTATTATTTTGTATTTATATAGCGCTGACATCCTCCGCAGCGATGTATAGAGTATGTTGTCTTGTCAGAGGAGCTCACCATTTAATCCCTCCCTGTAATGATCCGCTCAGCTGGATGCACTGGCAGACAGCTGTTTGACCATTCCTCTAGTCTGTGGGCTGCAGGTCTCTGCAAGAGAGACCTGTTTTTCCATTACAAGTTTCTGGTCTGTTCTGCTGCTGAGGAATTTGCATACACTCATTATGCAAATCCCTTACCTGCCTCCTTTCATGACTGGCAGTATAAAGAGCTATGTTTCCCAGAGTCCTTTGCTCGTCATAAGGGTTAGTCCTGTGAAACACTCGGTGGAGTGTCAGCCTTGCTCATTGTTGAAGATTAGCTTAGAGTAATTCCTGGAACTGCACTAGGCAGTTTCCCCAGTGCAGTTAGGATTGCATATCTGTTTTGTTTGTCTGTTGCGATTGTCCTGTCCCAGCGGTGGTCGACAGGAAATCGTTCTGTGTGTCTGGGTGCTAACCGGAACAGCGGTTGTTACTGGTAGCCCCTTCTGATCTGTCTTCCTGGATCGCACTAGCCTCTTGCGCTAGTGCTGTGGATCCTATCTCTCGCTTATTCCTGTTTTCATGTATCTTTCTTGTCTGCTACGAACGCTTGCTGGAGGCTCGGTGAGGTAACCGTTAAGCAAGTTCTCGCATCCTCTGTTTCATGTTTGTCTGTGGTTAGTTAGGCGTGCTTGTCTCTGTTGTGCTTAACACGCGGAGACCGCGCATAAAGGCGTGCACTGTTGCGAATGAGTGCGGTGTTCACGTTAGTTAGCGTTTGTTATTTTCCTTATCTCCTCATAGTATGATTTGCTGTGCCTTTGCTACTCTCGTGCTCTGCCTTGCAGTAGCCTTGTGTCACCTCTGGCAATCGCCTCTCTCGCGATTGCGTTCCTACTTCATATCTGCTGTTGTGTATTCACCGTCGCGGGTTGGCGACTAGTTTGGTGCACACACATACAATCTGTCCCTTTGCTCAATTTCATTCGCAATCGCTTCTCAGGCGATTGCGTTCTCACTCGGTTTTCTTTGTTGTGTGTCCGCCGTCGCAGGTGGCGGCTAGATTGGTGGACATACATACATTCCTCATCTGTGCTTATTCGGACTTGTGTCGCTGTTAGCAATCGCCATCTCTGGCGATTGCCTTCTCACTTTGTCTTCATGGTTGTGTGTTCATCGTCGCAGGGTGGCGACTAGTTTGGTGGACACACATACCCTCTGTCGCTTTGATCTCTCTCTTTCAGGGCTATCTTGCCCTGCGTTTCTTCCCTTCGTGCAATTCCTGTCTGGCTTGTGTGGCAGAGCAGAGGATCTGTTCCTCTGCCCTCCACAGCTCCATCTGCCGACAGGAATTTCCCTCTACAGGTGCATTGCACCTTTTGCTGGGTTCCCTTAAATTACACGCTTGTGGAGGATTTCCGCAGTGTCAGCGCACGTCTTGTGCGCTGATCACGGAGGGAATTCCACAATCGTTACACTCCCATAGTCATATGTCTATGTGTCGCTTCCACAGAGGCGCTTGGCCAGTACCAGACCTGTTTATGTATATGCTCCATCTTATTCCCTGAGGAAGCGGGTCACTCCCACGAAACGCGTTGTAGTTTGCTGGAGTATGTAAATAAATAGTTTTGCTGAAAATTGGTCGGCATTTTCTTGTGTCTGCCCGGAGGAGGTAAGTCCACCACTACCGCCTCACTTTTAAACCTTTTAGATCTTTTTATCCTTCCGGCGCCTCTGTCTCCATACTACAATATGTCTATGTATGTATTGTGTAGTGTATGTATTGTAGTCTAGGGCCAATTTAGGGGAAGCCAATTAGCTTATCTGTATGCTTTTGGGATGTGGGAGGAAACCGGAAGGGCCCGGGTGAAACCCAAACAGACACGGGGAGAACATACAAACTCCTTGCAAATGTTGCCCTGGCTGGGATTAGAGCCAGGTACCCAGCGCTGCAAGTGCAAGGCGGGAGCGCTAACCACTACGCCCAGGGCCGGATTTGTACTTCCAAGTGCCCTAGGCCAGCTGACACCAACAGCCCCCCTCCCCCCCCATCAAATTCTCTCCAACCCTCTGAGTAGCAATAACTGGTTTGAATGAGCTCTCCTCCATTTTGCTGCTTTGCCCCTCATTTGGCAAAGAAGCAGTGCATGCCCAAAGCATTCCCGGCCTCGGCTGCTGTGCACATCTAAATTGCAAGGAGCACTAGTAGCCAGAGCATGTGCTGCTTCTTTGTCCTCTGTGCGACTGGCTACAGTCAGAGCCACAGACAGGTGACAGGGAGCGTGAGTGGCCAGAGCATGTGCTGCTTCTCTGTCCTCTGTGCGACTGGCTACAGACTACAGTCAGAGCCACAGACAGGTGACAGGGCAGCGCTATTGAAAGAAGCTCATCCAAAACAGAGAACATGCGAGTAGAATATCTAAAACCACACATGCTGACATAGATGTGCTTTAAACAGTGACAACATAGTACTTAGGGCAAGGCAAGGAAGGACAGATGAGTCAGTAGGAAGTTTTGAAGTTATTAAAACAGAATGATAACATTTATTAGCTAACTGTAAATAAAAACAGTGAGCCTTTGGCTTCTTCAGACTTTGTATATGTTTGTAGACTTTATACTAACAAGATGTTAGCGCACACAACTCTATATACATTCAGCATCAGAAGGAGATGTATAGTTTGTTTTGCAAATATAAATAAATGTAATACAATTGCCATCCTGTTTCACTGATAGCTAGCAAAGTACAATGCGCTTCTAAAATGAGTCTGGAAAGAGTTAAGCTGTAGCAAAGAGAATGCTGTGGTCATTACCTAGGAAAAAACAAACAAACCATAAATTCAACAGGTCACAGGTCTTTAAGAGTTGACCAGACTAGTAATAAATCTGACAGCACAGAGAGAGAAGATTCCTGTTTGTGATTCTGAATTTGTGCATGAAAAAAACTTACAGAACTCAAGAGTTCTGCTACTAAACCCAGGCTGGCACTTCTCACAGCAGCTTGTATCTATGTCCCCACCATCATACATACAACATAATCATCCGGTGACAACACATACTGACTGTCCTCAAACACACTCTACACAAGTGAGAGAGATGCAGGGATCTCCGGAATTCAGGCAGACCAGAGCAAAGCAGGGGTAATGATTTACTTTGACATGTGACCTCTTATCTCTCAAAGTCCAGCGCCCTGCTAATTTTGTATCACCCTAGGCCTTGACCTTGGTGGCCTTCCCAGAAATCCGGCCCTGACTACGCCACCGTGCTGCCCATATAAATACCATTTCTGATACTAAAACCAGGTAAAAATGGGTATCCTGATTAATTTATTACATTTTATTACGTGTCAATACGATTCCTCTTTACCAATATACGTAGATATTGATTGCTTACCACTTCCAATATATGTATTCCAGTATTAGGTTTGGGACCCACTAGGGTGATTTTGGCAGCGTTTTTGGATTGCTGACAATCGCCAGCGATTCCAAAAAATGCTTCGCCAATGTTTCTAAATGGTGGGGAACCCACTAGTGCGATTACGATGAGGGTTAATCGCAATGGCAGGACATGCAGCATTTTGGGCAGGTTTACAGTCGATACTATGTATAGAAGCGCTGCAAAATCGCTTTGACAAGTGAATTTGCAGCGATTTGGGAGGTGAGCATTTGGAATTTTAAATAAAGTTAATTATACTTACCGAGTGCCTCGATGTCTGGCTTCCGTCCATAGCCCCACCCCCTAGCAAAAGAGGTCACAGGCGCTTCTCTGATTGGTGCTACAGAAGCACCTATGACATCTTCCTTTAGTGGGTGGGGCTACAGACGGAAGCCAGGCATCGGGACACCTGGTAAGTACTGTATAATAAAGTTTATTTAAAAGGGGAAAAAAATGAAGCGCTAATCGGAAGCGTCAATTTGTAGCAAAATGCGATCGTAATCGCCAAAGAAATCGCTGCACACATCGCTGGGGTGATTTAAAAGTGCTGCAGCCATTCCTACTGGGTTCCAGGACTTAGAGCTCATTCACACTATGAGCGTCTGCGGATTTTTTTAAGCACTGGCGATTTTGAAAATCCCCCCAAAAGTGCTTGTGCAATGATTCTTTATGAGAGTGTTCAAATTATTATTATTGATTTATAAAGCACCAACATATTCCATGGCGCTGTACAAAGTAAGAAACAAACATGGGGTACATAATAATACAGACAATGGTGTACACTAATATACAGGATACATAATTAGTGACAAAATACAAACAATGATACAGCATACAGAATACAAAGTACAGAATTGGTAATGACAGTGATAAAAGTAACATGATGAATAAAATGTATAATGATTTCCAAGACACAAAAGGGGGAGAGAGCCCTGCCCTTGTGAGCTTACAATCTAAAGGGAATGGGGGGGAAACAAGAGGAGGGGTAGTATGCAGCAAATATATAGAGGCTGTGTGTTTTAGGATATCTAGTAGGAGTGCAATTTGGCCTTAGGACAAAGGGAAGTGGCCTAGGGTAGCGCATATGCTTGTCGGAGCAAATGAGTTTAGAGAGCGTTTAAAAGTAACAAAGGTTGGCGAGTGACGGATGTGTTGTGGGAGGGCATTCCAGAGAAGGGGTGAAGCGCGTGCAAAATCTTGTAAGCGGGAATGTGAGGAGGTGATTCTAAAAAATATGGAACTCTTCACGAATTTGAATATGAGCACTTTGATTGCGTGCCGTTCTCAAAAGCGCTGCCTGTACCCTTTTCTGTGCGCAACGGAAGGTACAGGGAAATCACTAAGTGCTTGAAAATGCGCTATGTATAGCGATTTCCTGAGCGCTTTTAAGAATAAATACATTGTATTTATTCTTTTCCGGGTCAAAGAGATCACTGACTAATGTCAGGAAGTGAAAATCTCAATCGCTCATCAAAAGCGCTTAGAAATGCACTTACACAAAATCGCTTAATGCTCAGAAAACGCCAGGAATTGCTTGAAAAAATTGTGCACAAATGCGCCTGCGATTTATAAGGTGAACAAAGCCTTACTGCATTCTCTGGTAAACATTACATTTTGGGAGAACTGCCTGGCCCTTTAAGGCAATTTGGCAGTAGCTGCCTTCCTGTGTGTAAAAATTACTGCTTAATTAATGATTGGATGTCAACTGTTAGAAAACAAAGTCTAAACATTACGAGAGTCTATAGCAAGGAGCCAAATGTGGTGCCAGAAGGAAGAAGGAAGCACTATTTGTGAGACCGGGGACAGATTGTTCTGACTGAACCGCTCTGAGATCAATAGCTGTGACATTTACCCACAGCACTTCCTCCGAGGACATGGACCTGATCCACCTGTACCCCCGTCCAGCATGTCCCCGGGGGCCTCATTGTCTCTCAGAAACTGAGTGAACCACTCTGAGATCAATAGCTGTGACACAGCACTTCCTCCGAGGACATGGACCTCATCCACTTGCACCCCGTCCAGCATGTCTAGAGGAGCCTCATTGTCTCTCAGAAACGGACTGAACCGCTCTGAGATCAATAGCTGTAACATTTACCCACAGCACTTCCTCCGAGGACATGGACCTCATCCACCTGTACCCCACCCAGCATGTCAGGGGACCTCATTGTCTCTCAGAAACGGACTGAACCACTCTGAGATCAATAGCTGTGACACAGCACTTCCTCCGAGGACATGGACCTTATCCACCTGTACCCCGTCCAGCATGTCCCCGGGGGCCTCATTGTCTCTCAGAAACTGACTGAACCACTCTGAGATCAATAGCTGTGACATTTACCCACAGCACTTCCTCCGAGGACATGGACTTCATCCACCTGTACCTCCGTCCAGCATGTCCCCAGGGGCCTCATTGTCTCTCAGAAACTGACTGAACCACTCTGAGATCAATAGCTGTGACATTTACCCACAGCACTTCCTCCGAGGACATGGGCCTCATCCACCTGTACCTCCGTCCAGCATGTCCCCAGGGGCCTCATTGTCTCTCAGAAACTGACTGAACCACTCTGAGATCAATAGCTGTGACACACCACTTCCTTCGAGGACATGGACCTCATCCACCTGTACCCCGTCCAGTATGTCCCCGGGGGCCTCATTGTCTCTCAGAAACGGACTGAACCACTCTGAGATCAATAGCTGTGACATTTACCCACAGCACTTCCTCCGAGGACATGGACTTCATCCACCTGTACCTCCGTCCAGCATGTCCCCAGGGGCCTCATTGTCTGTTAGAAACTAGGGCCGGCACTGTCACAAGCACTGACAAAGGGCCTGCGAAAAGCCGTGAGGAAATTGAGCGACTTCTAGCCTGAGACAGGATGGCTATTGTTCAACGCACAACAATTGTGAAACGACCGTCTGTCCTGCCAATTAAAACAACTCGTTCAGCCGACGTGTTTAGGAAGAGCGCCAAGCTACCGGTAACCCTGAGAAATAAGGACATGATTCATTTATGGCTTATAAGGCAAGGATTTTATCAGACTCCCTCTGATATCTAATGCCTTTATAATTCATTCCTAACTTTAGAACCGTGTTTTGGTCTAATGAGAATCCGGTTGCCAATCGTTTAACGCAACCCTGAACAAACTTTTAAAAGCTCTTTCTCCTCTCTGCAGCGTTCTGCATACATAAACAATGCTAATGCACAGAGTCATCTAATCGATCACCACTGAACGTCTGAGATCAGAAACATTTAGCGTACGTACATAGGGAACGGTTCAGATCACATGTATCACTGTATCATAGGTTGATAACCCCACAATAAAAGGCACACTAAAAAAGAAACATTAAGGCCTTTTCCCACCAAGACGTTGCATTTTAGGGGATGTTATAGGTCGCATAACGTGCCCCTAACGCAACGCCTGGTGGTGTTGTAGGAGGACGCTACCAAGAGCCGCGTTATGCAGCTCTTGGTGCGCCTTTTTATGGCATGGGATGCGGAGACCAAGTGATCTGCATCACGTGGTCCCGCCGGCCAATCACCGCTCCTGGAAAGTAAACACTGCACGTCACAGTGCAGTGAATATTAATTAGCCATGTGGCTGGCTGCAGAGGAGGAGGGGAGACCTCCTCCTCCAACATTACTGAGCATGTGCAAACTGGCTTAGTCCAGTATAACGCACAGCATGCAGCACTTTGTTTGAACGTGCTGCGTTACAATGTAAGGCAACGTGGGCACTGTGAACAGCCCATTGATATTTCATTGCTGTGCAGTGGGGCTGCGTTACAGGCTGCACTAACGTGCGCCTGTAACATCCCACTGTGAAAGCAGCCTAAAGGACTACTGTGGGGGGTTCGAGGGAAAAAATTAGTTGAACTTACCCGGGGCTTCTAATGGTCCCCCGCAGATATCCTGTGCCCGCGCAGCCACTCACCGATGCTCCGGCCCCGCCTCCGGTTCACTTCTGGAATTTCAGACTTTAAAGACGGAAAACCACTGCGCCTGCGCGGCCGTGTCCTCGCTCCCGCTGACGTCACCAGGAGTGTACTGCACAGACACAGACCGTACCAGGACTGTGCAATACACTCCTGGTGACGTCAGCGGGAGCAAGGGCGCGGCCACGCAGGCGCAGTGGTTTTTCGACTTTGGCTGATATTGTGGTGAAACCCCTCCCACAGTGTGATGTCGTGACCATGGTCCTGAAAGTTTCCTGTCTGCGAGCCTTGTTGCATTGCGGGAAACAATCCCTGTTTCCAGCTGCCAAGCAAGCAAGATCTTCTTCTGCACTTTGTAAACGCTGGGGATTCTGAAAGCGCTAGGTTCATGAAAGTCAAAGAAGGTGAGCCCACAGGAGCGATAGCGATTAGGGAACTCGCAATCCCAGGTCCTGCAGCTTTTTAGGAGCGATCGCGCTCCAATAAAACACATACGAGCGCTGCAAGTTCACTTGCAATCCCTGTGTGACAGCAGCATTGCGGTGATTTCACTAACCGAGGAAAAAAACTGCAAATCGCCATCACTTTGCAAATGCAAGCACTAGAAAAATAATCACAAAAACGCGAAGAAATTGCAATTAGTGTTCTCTAGTGGGCACCCAGCCTAAAGGTGGCTACACACGATACAACAAAGTGATCCGATTTTACGGCAATTCAATAAAAACGATTGGCTCTCCTGAAAAAAATCGAGAGCTTTTTTTTAATTCGACTGAAAAATCCGATCGGATTTCCCAATTTCTTCGATTTTAATCGATCCGGAATGCCAGATATTTTTCTTCAATCTCTCTAAAGATTGTATGGTGTGTGTTAGGTTGTCAATTTATTAATATACAAACCCTAGCAATTTTGCCAATCATTTTTATCATAATTGGGGAAAAATGTAACACAGGTGTGTGGTACATTGGTCATATTTTTGAAATGTTACAATCAGGCAGAACAAATTATTGCAATTCTTAAATTGAACAGATATTTAAAAAAATGTATAGTGTGTGGCCACCTTAAAGAAAATCTGAACTGAAAAAAAAAGTAAAAATAAGCATACACAAGTCATACTTACCTCCCATGTAGTCTACTCCTCAGTGTCTTTTTCCTGTCCCGCGTCCTGTTTGTTCACTGTGATCAAGGGAATTTTCCGTCCTCCATTTTGAAAATGGCCATTACCCATAACAGCTTTCTGGTCAGCACACAGTTAAACTGTAATATCGCCCACTTGAGCCATAGAGAAACATGGACATTACCTGGTACATCAGTTTTCCTCTCAGCTATAACTGACAGCAACTGATGTTTTACTGACAGCAACTGATATATTTCAGATCTGACAACATATTGTCAGAACTGGAAGGGATTGTCAGAAGAAAATGGTGAGCTTCTCAGAGGAACTGATGGCAAGGTAACTATGTAATGTTCATTTGAAGTTACCTCATGTGTTTATTTTAAATATTTTTACTCAGAACAGGTTCTCTTTAAGTGTCTATACAGTATATCCAACCTTTTAGCCAATCATATTGAGCATGAAACAGTGTGAAACCAGCCTAAAAGTATTAGAGGGCATCAGCAGGGCTGCCAGGCAACTGGCATTGTTTAAAAGGATATAAATATGGCAACGTCCATATCCCTTTTTGTTACAGTTGTCCTTTAAGGCTGGTTTCACAGTGGGACGTTACAGGCGCACGTTAGAGCAGCCTGTAACGCACCCCACCGCACAGTAATGAAAAATCAACGGGCTGTTCACAGTGCCCACGTTGCGTTACATTGGAATGCAGCACATCCGTTGAGAGTCGTGTTAGACTGCTTGCACATGCTCAGTCATGTTGGCAGAGCCGGGACAAGGTCCTCCAGCACCCAAGGCTGAGACACCAAAGTGCGCCCCTCCATCCCCGCCTCCCCAGCCATCACACACTGATTGCTATTAGACTAAGAGGCGCCACAGGGCCCACAACCTCCCCAACACCTTAAAGGGAACCAGAGACGAAGCACCCTTGTGTATTTTACCATAGAAATCAGTGGGAACATTAGAGAAAACATTTACCATGCTCTCTGTTCCATCCTCACTGCTAAAAGTGTCTGTTATCTAGCTGAGATAAGAATCCCGGACTGAGCATTGATTCTGGCTTTGCTATAATGACTCAGCTATTATGATTCCTGAGCAAAGCCAGCAGGGGGCAGGCTTGGACTTGAAGACAGCAAAGAACACAGTCTCAGCTATAATTATTCTGTAGCAAAGCCAGACCGACTGCTTAGTCGGGATTCTTATCTTAGAGGTGATAACAGGCAAATTAAACAGAGAACAATGTAACAAAGAGCAGATTAGGTGTTTACTGTCATGTTCCCACTGATTTATAAGGTAAAATACATGAGGTTGCTTCATCTCTGGTTCTCTTTAATATCTAGTTATCTGGCTTGCAGTCACTGCCATGTATCCCCTTTTCTTATTTATTTCTGTTTCAAACACAATTAGGAATGACAGCTGAATGAATTGTGCTCCCCCTCCTACACTGCGCCCTGAGGCTGGAGCCTCTCTAGCCTATGCCTCGGCCCGGCCCTGCATGTTGGGGAGGAGGGGAGAGCGGCCAGGCACATGGCTAATTAATATGCACTGCACGGTGTGACGTGCAGTGTTTACTTCCTGGAGCGGCCGCTCTGTGCGGCGATTGGCCGGCGGGACCACGTGATGCCGCATGCGTCCAAGAGTACGCATCACGGACGCCAGAGTGAGCTGCACAACGCGGTTCACTCCGACGTCCACATCAGAGAGCACCAGGCGATGCGTTAGGGGCACGTTATGTGTCCTATAACGTCCCCTAAACGCAACGTCCTGGTGGGAAAGTAGCCTCAAGGTGAACTGTAGTAAATATAACATAATGAATAAATTGCTTTTTTTTTTTTTTTTTTTTTTTTTTTTTTTACAATATTCATTTATAAATGTAGTCAGTGCTTGCCGATTGTAAAACATACAGCAATATGTAGATACTGTATAGGAAGTGTTTCTGATGCTGAAACCAGCTATATTAATATATAAGTAGGAATCCTGAATATCTTACTGCATTCTTCTATATGTCACTACAGGTCCTCTTTAAAATCAGTCAGGATTGATAAAAAAAAGAAAAAAATCTTAGATTTTTTCCATAAAACTGATTGTTTTGATAAATATACCTTCAAGCGGACCTGAACACACAACTTCCTCTCTGCTCTAAAAGACAAGCAACAGCATAATAACCTTTAAAGAAAAACATTGCTTTGTTACAGCTGATGCCAATCCTGCCATAAATCTGCAGTGTGTCTACTTCCTGCTTTCATGGAAGCAGACATAGGGTTGACATCCTGTGTTTACAAATTGGCAGCTCTACCGAGGCAGTGGAGATACTTGAGCAGACACAGGGAGAGATCACATTACAGTTGTATTTAGACACAGACGAGGGGGGAATAGACGGGCTACACTCTCTACATACATACAGGGTGCATTTATCTGTGTTTTCCTTCTGTCCTGTGCGAGAGTTCAGGTCCACTTTAAGAAAGACAGAACTAGTGTAGTTGTGCATGGCTAACTTTAAGTAGAATGTTAACAGTACAAGCTCCTAAACGATCGACCATGCAATCGATAGGATCGCGGGCAATCGATAGGATCGCGGGCTATCAACATTCTATCGGTCTTTCCATTAATCCAACTTTTGGAATGATTCTTTAACGCACACCCGAGGCGAAAATAAACGAATGAAATAAACGATTGTATCTATTTTCCTTCTCCTAAAAAATGACTTTTTAAGATATTCCAGTTTTACTTTATGATCTACTTCATAAGTTGTAACTGTTTTATTGTTTTAGTTCAATGACACATTCTTGAAGTATGCCAGAGCTAAAATCTATGAACTATTGACCCCTTTTTATCTCTTACTTGCTCTTAGAAGCCATTTTCTGCTAGGAAAGTGTTTTATAGTTGGAATTTCTTATCAGTGAGGGTCACACTGTAGTCACTTCCTGTCTGAGTCAGGACTGAGTCAGCCACTTACATACCTGATATTTAACTCTTTCAGGCAGAGAAAGAAAAAAAGGAACACCGCCTAGTTATTAGTGCACTAGGCACTGTACATACACATGTCTATCTCATGTCACATGTCACCTCGGGTATCCTTGAAAGGTGGCCACTAATTATCCAATTCACCGATTGATTGTTCATTCCTCATGATTCGTATGATCGCTCAGGACCCCTAATGGAAAAAAAATCTCCTAGCCAATTTGATCAGATTGACGGGATCAATCCTAAAAAATCGGATTGTTTTCATTAATCTGATTGGATTGGTTGGGAGATTTTTGTCCGTTAGTGGTCCCGAGCCATCGTTTCTGATCCATCATATGAATGATTGGAATCAATTTGGTGAATTGGATCGTTAGTGGGCACGTTTAAGGTGGCCACTAACGATCCAAGTTCTAGCGAAAAGTCGTTTGAACGATCAGATAATTCTAATTGGAAGAAAAATCGTTCACTACACCATCCACGAACCAATCTTGGCTTCCTACCTATCACAACCAACAAGAAAATCCACATTTTGGTTTGACGAAAATCCAATCGAACGACTATTTTTATAATCAGCCGTAATCGATTGTACCCACCAACTGATATTATTTACAACCAATCCGATCAGAATTTATGATCGCTCTCTTTTTCTCTAGAAATTGGACTGTTAGTGGCCACCTTTACTCTGATCAGATTGCTTGTCATTTTTGCATCTTTTTGAGGGCCTGGATGATCATTTCTGATCAATCGCAATGATTGGGGAAAAAATTGCAATGATTGGATTGGATGGTCGATCGTTCAGGAAACAGGATTTTTAAAGAGCCACTATCACAAAAATTTTTAACATTTTGCCTAAATTAAAAGTTTATTTCTCCCAGAATGAAATATATGACTTTTATTCCTATGTTGCTGTAGGTAGTAGAAATCTGACAGGTTTTGGACTAGTCCGTCTCCTCGTGGGGGATTCTCAGGGTTTTCCTCATTTTCAAAAGCACTTAGTCGTTTCTCAGTCCAACTGCCAGAATAGTGTGCAAACGTGTAAGGCCTATGTCATTGTATAGATCATTTCCAGGGAGTGCTTTTGTAAAGAATAAATAAAATACTGAAAATCCCCCATAAGGAAATGGGCTAGTCCAAAACCTGTCGGTTCTGTCAGATTTCTACTACCTACTGTAAGTGACAGCAACATAGGAGAAAAGTCATTTATGTCTCATTTTACTCTGGAAGAGACATACTTCTTATCTGTATGTGTATACAAGTACAGTGTTTTATTTTTTTTATATATATATATGGTATATATTGGTCCTGTCCTTTACTGGGCCTCTTTAGGCTTTAGCATGGCAGCTTCTGCTTATTTGGCTTCTCAGAGCCACTTTGTACCGCAGGAGGTGCAGCTGGTCCCGCTGTCTACTCACCACATGATCATAATGACAAGTTTCATGACAATCTCGTTGAGGATACTGAAAAACTCCACCATCAGCCTGGCCTGATCTCCCATCTTCCCCATGGCGATGCCGAAAGCGATGAAGAAACCGATGAGACCTGCGGGGAGAGGAGACGCGGGGTCAGAGTATAGAACGCTGTATCCAGACACACCACTGACCAATCACTGTGAGCGAGGGGGTCCCCCGGGAATATCCCCGGGATTCCGCTGACCAATGACTGTGAGAGCGGGGGTCCCCCCAGGAATATCCCCGGGATACCGCTGACCAATGACTGTGAGAGCGGGGGTCCCCCCAGGAATATCCCCGGGATACCGCTGACCAATGTCTGTGAGCGTGGGGGTCCCCCCAGGAATATCCCCGGGATACCACTGACCAATCACTGTGAGCGAAGGGGTCCCCCGGGAATATCCCCGGGATTCCGCTGACCAATGACTGTGAGAGCGGGGGTCCCCCCAGGAATATCCCCGGGATACCGCTGACCAATGACTGTGAGAGCGGGGGTCCCCCCAGGAATATCCCCGGGATACCGCTGACCAATGTCTGTGAGCGTGGGAGTCCCCCCAGGAATATCCCCGGGATACCGCTGACCAATGTCTGTGAGCGTGGGGGTCCCCCCAGGAATATCCCCGGG
The DNA here is from genome assembly GCF_040937935.1 of Hyperolius riggenbachi. Lineage (NCBI taxonomy): Eukaryota > Metazoa > Chordata > Amphibia > Anura > Hyperoliidae > Hyperolius > Hyperolius riggenbachi. The sequence goes on from NC_090656.1 coordinate 248,854,740, forward strand.
ATACCGCTGACCAATGACTGTGAGAGCGGGGGTCCCCCCATGAATATCCCCGGGATACCGCTGACCAATGTCTGTGAGCGTGGGGGTCCCCCCAGGAATATCCCTGGGATACCGCTGACCAATGTCTGTGAGAGCGGGGGTCCCCCCAGGAATATCTCCGGGATACCGCTGACCAATGACTGTGAGAGCGGGGGTCCCCCCAGGAATATCCCCGGGATACCGCTGACCAATGACTGTGAGAGCGGGGGTCCCCCCAGGAATATCCCCGGGATACCGCTGACCAATGTCTGTGAGCGTGGGGGTCCCCCCAGGAATATCCCCGGGATACCGCTGACCAATGTCTGTGAGAGCGGGGGTCCCCCCAGGAATATCCCCGGGATACCGCTGACCAATGACTGTGAGAGCGGGGGTCCCCCCAGGAATATCCCCGGGATACCGCTGACCAATGACTGTGAGAGCGGGGGTCGCCCCAGGAATATCCCCGGGATACCGCTGACCAATGACTGTGAGAGCGGGGGTCCCCCCAGGAATATCCCCGGGATACCGCTGACCAATGACTGTGAGAGCAGGGGTCCCCCCAGGAATATCCCCGGGATTCCGCTGACCAATGACTGTGAGCGTGGGGGTCCCCCGGGAATATCAGCACATAATACACCCAGACACACCACTAACCAATCACTGTGAGAGCGTGGGGGTCCCCCGGGAATATCCCCGGGATTCCGCTAACCACTGACTGTGAGCGTGGAGGTCACACTCCGGCCACTCTGACCCCAGGGCTAGCATTAGATATACTGTACGTGATATACAGTGGCGTAACTAAGGAGCTTGGGGCCCCAGTGCAAGCTTTACATGGGGCCCAAGGCGCCTTAAAACTTACCAAGGGCAGCTGCAGTGTCAGAGAGGTGAAAACCGTTTGTTAAAGGACCTCTGTCGTGAAAAATAAAACATTTAAACTACGCATAAGCACATACAAAGAAGAAGTATGTTTCTTCCAGAGCAAAATGAGACATAAATTACTTTTCTCCTATGTTGCTGTCACTTACAGTAGGTAGTCGAAATCTGACAGAAGCGACAGGTTTTGGACTAGTCCATCTCTTCATGGGGGATTCTCAGAGTTTTCTTAATTTTCTAAAGCACTTAGCGAATGGCAGTTGCTCCGTCCAACTGACAAAAAAAAGCGTGTATCAAGCTTGGAAGCTGGCCAGCACCATTGTTTAAATCATTTTTTAGGGAATATCTTTATACAGAATTAAAGCCTTGCTGAGAATCCCCCATGAAGAGATGGACTAGTCCAAAACCTGTTGGTTCTGTCAGATTTCTGCTACCTACCTAGTGACAGCAACATAGGAGAAAAGTAATTTATGGCTCATTTTACTCTGGAAGAAACATACTTCTTATTTGTTTATGTTTACATGTATTTTATATTTTACAATCTTTTGCGATAGTGGTCTTTAAAGGGGAACTGAAGTGAGCAGGATATGGAGGCTGCCATATTTATTTCCTTTTAGGCTAGATTCACAGTGGGACGTTGCGTTTTGATGCCACGTTAAAGTCGCACCGCAAGCTTACAACGCAACGCGCCCAAAAAGTGGCAACGCAGCGTTACCGCCGCATACAGCAGATACAGTAAAAAATACAGGCAATGAAAAGTATGCTTCCAAGTTATTACTGAGCATGTGCAAACAGTCCAACGCAGCTAATAACGTGTATAACGCACTGCATGCAGTACTTTTACTTAACGTGCAGCGTTAGACACCAACGCAACGTGTGCACTGTGAACAGGGCATTGATTTTTCATTGCAGTGAGTTATTCTGCGTTAAATGCTGTTTTAACGCGCAACTTTAACGTCCCACTGTGAACTTAGCCTCAAGCAATACAAGTTGCCTGGCAGCCCTGCTGGTCCTCTGCCACTAATGCTTTCAGCCATAGCCCCTGAACAAGCATGCAGCAGATCAGGTGATTCTGACATTATTGTCAGATCTGACAAGACTAGCTGCATGCTTGTTTCTGGTGTGATTCAGACACTACTGCAGCCAAATAGATCGGCAGGGCTGCCAGGCAACTGGTATTGTTTAAAAGGAAATCAATATGGCAGCCTCCATGTTCTCCTCATTTTAGTTGTCCTTAAAGAATGACTGACTACTATTCAATACACATATAGAGGTGTTCAGTACCAGCATAGCACCAATGCAAAGACGAGGGATGAAGGCGGGCCCAAATGGGCCCCTGTGGTGCAAGGGCCCTGGTGCGGTTACACCCTCTGCACCCCCTTTTGCTACGCCACTGGTGATATAGAGCAACTGCAGCCAAAATAACATGATGAATAAAAGTGTTTATTATATTACAATATTTATTTGTAAAGTGCCCATTGTTTGCCCATTCTGAAATGTATCACAGGCGGCAACATTGTTAGTCCTGGCAGGTGATCTCTGTAGAGTGTTGGTTTACTGAGCGTTTTAAAGCCAGTACAACATATACATTGTCTCCCAGAATGCTTGAGGGGGGGGGGGGGATTCTGTTTAAAGAGAACCAGAGACGAAGCACCCTCATGTATTTTACCATATATATCAGTGGGAACATTAGAGAAAACACTTACCATGCTCTCTGTTTCATCCTTCACTGCTCAGCCTGCTTGTTAACAGCCCTGATAAAATCCCTGACTGAACATTCAGGCTGGCTTTGCTCAGGAATATTTATAGCTCAGTCTGTGTTCTCTCATGTCTTTTCAAGCCCAAGCCTGCCCCCTGCTGGCTCTGCTCGGGAATTATTATAGCTGAGTCATTATAGCAAAGCCAGACTGAATGCTCAGTCGGGGATTTTATCAGGGCTGATAACAAGCAGGCTGAACAGTGCAGAATGAAACAGAGAGCAGCGTAGGTGTTTTCTCTAATGTTGCCACTGGTGTATAAGGTAAAATACATGAGGGTGCTTTGTCTCTGGTTCACTTTAACAGCTTAGGCTAAACCTTAGTGGAATGCTGGAGTTACATAACAATATGCAGCAGTACATAGCTATGGTGTTTTTTATACTGAAACCAGGCTATTCGATGTAAAAATTGGTATCCTGAGTAATTTACTGAATTCTTTAATATGTTGTTACACTTCTTCTTTAACCTTCCTGGCGGTATACGTTTGGGGTAAGCCGCACAGGAGGTTTTCTCAGGCCCTGCTGGGCCGATTTGCACAATTTTGTTTTTGCTGCACGCAGCTAGCACTTTGCTAGCTGCGTGACCACACTGATCGCCGCCGCCCCGCACCGATTCGCCGCTACCCGCCGCACCACAGAGCCCCCCCCCCCCCCTAGACCCCTTGCGCAGCCTGGCCTATCAGCGCCAGGCAGTGCTGAGGGGTGGATCGGGACTCCTGATGACGTCGGTGACATCATCCCGCCCCGTCGCCATGGCGACGGGGGAAGACCTCCAGGAAATCCCGTTCCTTGAACGGGAGAGGGTAGGGGATGCCGCTGCACAACAGCTATCATGTAGCGAGCCCTAGGCTCGCTACATGATTTAAAAAACAAAAAAAATTAAAAACCGGCTGCGCTGCACCCTGGCGGTTTATAATAGAACGCCAGGGAGGTTAAAGCGAGATTGTCAGACATAAAATCAAGTTCTATTTACCCACTGTTCTGAGTTTATTATGTAGTCTACATACAGTCTGCATTGCAAGCATTCCAATATAATCATAAATGTTTCTGCTGTAATGAATCCTATCTCAGTCAGCCTGGCTCTATTCTGGTACAGTGCCGGGAAGAGGGAAGATTGTTATCTCTCCTCCTACATTCCTGCTCCTCACTGATTGGCTGAGTGTAGTTCAATGTGACACAAGGCTGAGAAGGGAAATACACCTCACCCCTCTGCAGAAGCTGCTGAAATACGATCTATGCTGTGCTCACATGTGTTTACACAGCAAGCTAGATTATATTTAAGACTAAGGTATCCTTTAAATTATATATATTTCTTTATTATTTATAGTCACATGCAAAAAAATCAATCTAATAACTACAGACGATGAAGCCTGTGTCAGCGAAACCTGCAACTGCCGTGCTCAGATACAGCTCCATTGGTGGACCGCTTGCCCGCCACCTGCAGTGAGCACTAACAAGCGGGATGGTGGGCGAGAGCACTTGACAGGTGGTGAATTCACTGCCTGTTAGATGCTCTTGGAAAAGAGGTCTTAAAGAAGAACTGTTGCGAAAATCTTAAAATTTAAAAAGCACATACAAATAAGAAGTACATTTCTTCCAGAGTAAAATGAGTCATAAATTACTTCTCTCCTATGTTGCTGGCATTAACAGTAAAGTAGTAGAAATCTGACATTACTGACAGGTTTTGGGCTAGTCCATCTCTTCATGGGGGATTCTCAGCATGGCTTCTATTCTTTATAAAAACATTCCCTGAAAAAGATTTATACAAAGATGCTGGCCAGCCTCCTTGTTCACCGTACACTTTTTTGGCAGTTGGACGGAGCAAGTGCCATTCACTAAGTGCTTTTTGAAAATAAATAAATCCCTGTGAAAACCCCATGAAGAGATGGGCTAGTCCAAAACCTGTTGGTTCTCTCAGATTTCTACTACCTACTGTAAGTGACAGCAACATAGGAGAAAAGTGATTTATGGCTCATTTTACTTTGGAAGAAATGTACTTCTTAATTGTATATGTTTAAATATATTTCACATTTGAAGATTTTCACGACAGAGGTCCTTTAACCACTTCAGGAACACAGACTTACAGCTCCCTAGTGACCAGACCATATTTCAGAACACAGGGCTGTGCAGCTTTGTCAGGTTGCTGCACAGCCCTACAACTTAGCACACAAATTAATCTTACCTCCCTTTCTTGCCCTTGAAAAACAAAAGTTTGCTTTCTTAAAACAGAAACAATTTGCGATAATTCAGGTTGGAGTGAGCCTGAGATGTCTCCCAGGGCATCACTGCCGAATATATGCAAATTAATCATTGTTGCCCTTAGAAGCTAAACACACCTCCAGAACCGCTGGAATGCAATGATGTGTTAGCTTGTTAATATGTACAGAGCCATAATAATCCAACATGCATACAGGACATTCTTCTGGAGGTATCTGATAGCTCCTGCGATCCTGTGTTTTGTTATTCCTCAGGCTTTCAGTGTCTGATTTTACCTCCCTCCCCTTCCCACCCCCCTGCCCCGTCCTGATTGGCTTAGGACCGCGATCCGTCCTCTTCTCCGCCTCTCATAGGCATCAGCCTATGAGAAGGCTTCGATCCGCTGCCACTCTGAGGGACAGCCGAATGTCTCTTGTACAGCGCTGCACTAGACCGCAACGCTGTACGGATGTAAATAAAGGGGATTTCTTTCGCCTTTCGTTTACTAACGGCCTGCTAGCCGCGATCGCAGCTAGCAGGCTGATCACGGAGGAGAACTCCGCAAACCGGCAGGGAATCCCGTATGCGCACGACTTGACGCTTCGGCATAGGCGGTCCTGGGGCTGTTGCCGTGGTCACGCCCATCGGCGTGACGCAGTTGTTAGGTAGTTAAGGAGACAGAATAATCCATACGGACATAAATTCTGGGATGTCCCCGTCACTCATTTTGGACAGAGGAATCCCCTCAAGCATCACATAACGTCAGTAGTGCCGTACCCAGGACGTTCATGCCATCTTTAAACTCTAGCTTCTTCTTGATCTCCTCTTTAGTGGTGGCCACCACAGTGTCATTCATCATGGCAAACAGTGAGTCGGTGACATTGGCCGGCTCCTCGGTGGGCACTTCCACCACAACCTTCTTGGTGACCGTCTGGATCTGTGAAGCAGAGAAGAGATAAAGAAATGAGAAATTAGCAAATTGGCAGTTAGGCAGAGCAACTGCCACTCACTAAGTGATTTTGAAAAGAAATAAAACACTGAGATCCTCCAAGAGGAGATGGGCTAGTCCAAAAACCTGTCCCTTCTGTCAGATGTCTAATACTCACTGTAAGTAACAGAAACATAGGAGAAAAGTAATTTATTGCTCATTTTACTCTGCAAGAAACATACTTATTGTTTGTATGTTTTTACCAGCATTGTACATTTTAAGATTTTTGTGACAGTGGTCCTTAAGGGTTAGGTCTCAGTGGAGGAGTTTCTTAAGGTTAGGCATTGGTGGGAAGAAGTGGGTGTTGGTTATGGTTAGGTATCGGCAGAGGGGGCTTAGCGTTAGGCATCGGATGTGGGGGAATGGTTAAGGTTAGGCAGTGGCAGGGGGAGTGGTAAGGGTTAGGCATTGGCAGAGGGGGGTTAGGCATTGGCAGAGGGGGGTTAGGGTTAGGCATTGAGGGGGGAGTGGTTAGGGTTAGGCATTGGCAGAGAGGGGATTAGGGTTAGGCATTGGAGGGGGAGTGGTTAGAGTTAGGCATTGGCAGAGGGGGGTTAGGGTTAGGCATTGGAGGGAGGAGTGGTTAGGGTTAGGCATTGGAGGGGGAGTGGTTAGGCATTAGCAGAGGGGGGTTAGGGTTAGGCATTGGCAGAGAGGGGTTAGGGTTAGGCATTGGAGGGAGGAGTGGTTAGGGTTAGGCATTGGCAGAGGGGGTTAGGTATCGGCAAAGGGGGTTAGGGTTAGGCATTGGAGGGGTGTGTGGTTAGGGTTAGGCATTGGAGGGGGGAGTGGTTAGGGTTACGCATTGGAGGGGGGAGTGGTTAGGCATTAGCAGAGGGGGGTTAGGGTTAGGCATTGGCAGAGAGGGGTTAGGGTTAGGCATTGGAGGGAGGAGTGGTTAGGGTTAGGCATTGGCAGAGGGAGGGTTAGGCATTGGCAGAGCGGGGTTAGCGTTAGGCATTGGCATAGAGGGGATTAGGGTTAGGCATTGGAGGGGGAGTGGTTAGAGTTAAGCATTGGCAGAGGGGGATTAGGGTTAGGCATTGGAGGGGGAGTGGTTAGGGTTAGGCATTGGCAGAGGGGGGTTAGGCATTGGCAGAGGGGGGTTAGGGTTAGGCATTGAGGGGGAGTGGTTAGGGTTAGGCATTGGCAGAGAGGGGATTAGGGTTAGGCATTGGAGGGGGAGTGGTTAGAGTTAGGCATTGGCAGAGGGGAGTTAGGGTTAGGCATTAGAGGGAGGAGTGGTTAGGGTTAGGCATTGGCAGAGGGGGGTTAGGATTAGGCATTGGAGGGGGAGTGGTTAGTCATTAGCAGAGGGGGGTTAGGGTTAGGCATTGGCAGAGAGGGGTTAGGGTTAGGCATTGGAGGGAGGAGTGGTTAGGGTTAGGCATTGGCAGAGGGGGGTTAGGGTTAGGCATTGGCAGAGCGGGGTTAGCGTTAGGCATTGGAGGGGGGAGTGGTTAGGGTTAGGCATTGGAGGTAGAGTGGTTAGGGTTAGGCATTGGCAGAGGGGGGTTAGGGATAGGCATCAGTAGAGGGTGGTTAGTGTTAGGCATTAGCAGAGGAGGGTTAGGCATTTGAGGGGGGAGTGGTTAGGGTTAGGCATTGGCAGAGGGGGGTTAGGGTTAGGCATCAGTAGAAGGTGGTTAGGGTTAGGCATTGGCAGAGGGGGGTTAGGCATTTGAGGGGGGGAGTGGTTAGGGTTAGGAATCGGCAGAGGGGGGTTAGGCATTGGAGGAGGAGTGGTTAGGGTTAGGCATCGGCAGAGGGGGGGTTAGGGTTAGGCATTGGAGGGCGGAGTGGTTAGGGTTAGGTATCGGCAAAGGGGGTTAGGGTTAGGCATTGGAGGGGGGAGTGGTTAGGGTTAGGCATTGGAGGGGGGAGTGGTTAGGGTTACGCATTGGAGGGGGGAGTAGTTAGGGTTAGGCATTGGCAGAGGGGGGTTAGTGTTAGGCATTGGAGGGGGAGGGGTTAGGGTTAGGTATCGGCAGAGGGGGGTTAGGGTTAGGCATTATAGGGGGGAGTGGTTAGGGTTAGGCATTGGAGGGGGGAGTGGTTAGGGTTAGGCATTGGCAGAGGGGGGTTAGGGTTAGGCATTGGAGGGGGAGGGGTTAGGCATCGGCAGAGGGGGGGGGGGGTTAGGGTTAGGCATTGGAGGGCGGAGTGGTTAGGGTTAGGTATCGGATCAGGGGGGTTAGGTTTGGGCATCGGATGTGGGGGAGTGTTTAGGGTTATGCATCGACAGTGGGGGGTTACGGTTGGGCATTGGAGGGGGGAGTGGTTAGGGTTAGGCATTGGCAGAGGGGGGTTAGGGTTAGGCATTGGAGGGGGAGGGGTTAGGCATCGGCAGAGGGGGGGTTAGGGTTAGGCATTGGAGGGCGGAGTGGTTAGGGTTAGGCATTGGCAGAGGGGGGTTAGGGTTAGGCATTGGCAGAGCGGGGTTAGGGTGAGGCATTGGAGGGAGGAGTGGTTAGGGTTAGGCATTTGCAGAGGGGGGTTAGGGTTAGGCATTGGCAGAGCGGGGTTAGCGTTAGGCATTGGAGGAGGGAGTGGTTAGGGTTAGGCATTGGCAGAGGGGGGTTAGGCATTGGAGGGGGGGAGTGGTTAGGGTTAGGCTTAGGCATTGGCAGAGGGGGGTTAGGGTTAGGCATTGGAAGGGGAGTGGTTAGGGTTAGGTATCGGCAGAGTTGGGTTAGGTTTGGGCATCGGATGTGGGGTAGTGTTTAGGGTTAGGCATCGGCAGAGGGGGTTAGGGTTGGGCATTGGAGGGGGGAGTGGTTAGGGTTAGGCATTAGTAGAGGGGGGTTAGGGTTGGGCATTGGAGGGGGGAGTGGTTAGGGTTAGGCATTAGTAGAGGGGGTGTGTGAGAATAGGGCTATGTTTAGCTGTAGCAAAATATCAGTATTATTTACTATTATTATATTACAAAATTTGTCCTACAAAATATATATAAAATAGTATAATATTGGTAAATTTACCAATATTCCACTAGCAGCGATTTTGGGCACTCAAATTTTTAGGCATCCTAGAAGCACACAACATACATTACACACACACACACACACACACACACACACACACACACACACACACACACACACACACACACACACACACACACACACACACACACACACACACACACACACACACACAGCATACATTACACACACACACACACACACACGCACACACACACACACACACACACACACACACACACACACACGCACAAACACACACAGACACACATCATACATTACACACACACATTACACACATACATACACACACCCACAGCATACAGTACATCACACACACACACAAAACATACATTACAAACACATTACACCGACACACACACAGCATACATTACACACACACACACACAGCATACATTACACACACACACACACACACACACACACACACACACACACACACACACACACACACACACACACACACACACACACACACACACACACACACACAATTGTACAACCAAAACACTGCAATAGAGTAGAACAATATGACACAACAGCACAGAACAATACATGCACATCGACATGATGCCTAGTAACATCTTATGGCCATTTAGCATACACAGTCTAAGCATGAAAGCTGTTGCATGTATATAATTCAGCATCACTTTCCTTATCTGCCTTTCTCAGCCCCTGAAGGTTTTTGTCATGGGGAAGGGGCCCTTCTGAAGCCACACCATCTATAGTGACTGATTCAAGATATCTCCACCCCCCGTGATGTCACACTAGTCACTGACTGGACAGGTAAGCAGATGGGGCAGTGTCAGGGGGGTGGGGCAGTGTCAGGGGGGTGGGGCAGTGTCAGGGAGCAATAGGCTGATGGTAGTGTAGAGTCACCACCAGCAGTGGTGGTTGCCTAGCAGCAAAAAGTTAAAGAAAAAAAAAACATCATGTTTCAGCTGAGTGCATCCGCGACTAGTGATAATGAGCAGAAATTACGCCCATGCGTAATTACGCATTTTAATACGCAATTACGTATCGTAATTGTAATGCAACATTTCGGAGCAATAGCGTAATTAATTTTGTAGTTATTTGTTACCATTCATAATTACGCATGAATTTCCGTGTCATTTATGTGTAATTTCCAGCTGAGTTTGGCGGTGTATAGCAAAGACCCCGTACATGCTATTGCTATCAAAATTACTGCATATCTTAAGAAGAAGTGTGGGTACAAATTGCAAAAAGAATTGTTCAAAAAGACCTTGTCGTTTTTGAGAAAATCGATTTTAAATATATAAAAAAAAGAGTTTAAAAAACATTATTTTTTGCATTTTTTAAAAATCGATTTACTCAAAAACATCAGGGTTTTTCGGGAAAAAAAAATGTTTTTTGACTCGTACTCACTATTCTCCTTAACATATGTCACAATTTTGGTAGCAATAGCATGTACGGGGGCTTTGATATTCACCGCCAAAGTTAGCACAAAAATATGCGAAAATTAATGCGTAATTACGAATGATTATACAAAGTCAATTGAATTCCGAATTTGTTATTACGTATTTTTGCGTAATTTGGCGTAATTGTAATGAGCAGATTGCGCTCATCACTATCCGCGAACCATGCTCAAGACTCAATGCGGTGGCTGCCTCAATACTTCCTGTGCCGTTTGCAAGCAATGCCCTCGCTCAGCCAATTCCCCACCTTCAGATTACCGTGTGGAAAAAGCCTACTTCTGTTTCTCATGAATTGCAAAGTTCCTGTTGTAGTTGAATTAAATCCTTGACCCTAGAGACTGCTGAGGAGCAAGATAGCGCGAGGACTTCAGTTACCTGCTGGAAACAGGCTTGCACCAGGTTCTCGGGGAAGAGATTCCGAATCAGATCAAAGAAGGCATCTAAACTGGACACCTCGTCATTCTCTTGCCCCTTTCCAAGCTGCTGCTTTAGTTTAGGGTCTCCTGGATGAATGGCCAAAACCAGGATGACTCCAAGCACTGCGGCAATGATGGTGGTGGCCATGTAATATACCATAGCTCTGGTTCCCAGGCGTCCACTTGATTTGGCATCTAACCCAGCCAGACCTGAGAAAGAATAGAAGAACGTTATTTAAAGGACAGCTATCTCAAAAAAATTTAAAATTTAAAATACATGTTTATATATGTACATTTCTCGGTTATTTACCCTCTCCTGCTGCTTATACATCTCTGACACTATGGCTGTCCCCTCCCCTGCTTACACCTCTCTGACACTGCAGCTGTCCCCTCCCCTGCTTACACCTCTCTGACACTGCAGCTGTCCCCTCCCCTGCTTACTCCTCTCTGACACTGCAGCTGTCCCCTCCCCTGCTTACACCTCTCTGACACTACAGCTGTCCCCTTCCCTGCTTACACCTCTTTGACACTGAGGCTGTCCCCTCCCCTGCTTACTCCTCTCTGACACTGCAGCTGTCCCCTCCCCTGCTTACACCTCTCTGACACTACAGCTGTCCCCTCCCCTGCTTACACCTCTCTGACACTGAGGATGTCCCTTCCCCTGCTTACACCTCTTTGACACTGAGGCTGTCCCTTCCCCTGCTTACACCTCTCTGACACTACGGCTGTCCCCTCCCCTGCTTACACCTCTCTGACACTACGGCTGTCCCCTCCCCTGCTTACACCTCTCTGACACTACGGCTGTCCCCTCCCCTGCTTACACCTCTCTGACACTACAGCTGTCCCCTCCCCTGCTTACACCTCTTTGACACTGAGGCTGTCCCTTCCCCTGCTTACACCTCTTTGACACTGAGGCTGTCCCTTCCCCTAGTGCTTACATCTCTCTGACACTGATGCTGCCCCTCCCCCCTGGTTACACCTCTCTGACACTGAGGCTGTCCCTTCCCCTGTTTACATTTTTGGACACGCTGCCACTCAGTTCCCGGAGCTGGTGTTGCTGAGGTGAGCTTACACTATTAGCAGGCAGTGCAGTGGCGCCCCCTAGGGCCAATGGCGCTCCAGACAATGGCCTGTAATGATTTTTATGAAATACGGGACTGCGGTACTTCAGTACCCCTCTCAATCAGGGTGAAGGAGGCACAAGGCGTAGCCAAGCTACCACCCCTGTTCTGTAGGAGGGGGATGACATGTCTAGCGGGGTGGGGAGGAGCTAAACTCTGAACTCTGAATCTCTCAAAAGTTCTGAATCTCTTAATGGTTCGCGCTGACATTGGCTGAGCAATAGTGTTCATGTGAATGCATTTTCCCAAAAAATAAAAGTGATCAGGGATGTTTAAAACAGTTCAATTTTCTTAAAGAGGAACTTTAGCGAAAAGGGGATAAAAAAGTTAATACATCGTAAAGTGAGAAAGGTAAGAAATAGAAGAGTGATCAAGAAACGATTGCTATTCGCCATGCAATTTCTTCACATTGTTTGATCCACAATCAGCCTGCAGGTCCTCATCTTTACTACTGGCAGGCATTAAAAAAAACCAGACAGCACCAACTGCCACTATCTATAACCACCACACCCACTAACATTGCGATAGGCTAAAAGGTTTTTTTTTTTTTTATAGATATACATATGCACAGAGGGAGATACTGTTTGCTTAGCAGTTGGAAATAGCTGTTATTTCCCACAATGCAACAAGGCTCACAAACAGGAAACTGTCTGGACCTAGGTCCTGACATCACACTGTGGGAGGGGTTTCACCACAATATCAGCCATGCAGCGCCCCCTGATGATCCGTTTGTGAAAAGGAATAGATCTCTCATGGGAAAGGGGGTGTCAGCTACTGATTGGGATGAGGGTTCAATTCTTGGGTAAAGTTCCTCTTTAATGATGCGATTTGAAGGGGGAAGGAGTTTTATTTGTGGAGACATATGAGGTCAGACAGGTGCTGTTATGTTTTGGCTCATCAGTGTATATTGTTATAAGTCCTTTATGGCACAACAGGCCTGTTAATAGATGCAGGTTCCTGTGCAGTCCTTAAGGAAGGAAATGTTTTTGTGAGTTAATCTGTCCTCCCGCTCTGTGTAAACAGCTTGCGGTTGTCTTGGGACGTTTGTTTACGTGTATTTTTAGCCAGAATGCTGCCGCGGAAAGGGTTATATCTTTTCCAGGCCTGCAATCTTTGATTCACTAGATTAATGCACGCTTTAATTCCATCTCTCCCGGGGGATTTGCGAGTGCGTTTCGTAACGAGGGGGCTGCAGATGTTCCCAGCCACTCTCCGCATGTTGTGTTCCTAATTGCTGGAGACGGGAAAGGGAGGCGGCGATGGCTCCCGAAACCTCTCAGCGAGGGAACACACAGCGGCGGTCCCACCGTCGTACCGCTAATGAGATATATTCGCCATCAGAAGGATGCAATGCTCATTTGTCAGCACTGCTGTGCACAACGCGAAGCGACAGAAGAAAAAATGACACTGATTCAGAAAGTGAAAGCCGAACAGTCAGGAGAAAAAATACTTTTTTTAAAAGTTTCATTGCATGAAAAGTAGCTAAAATGTCAGTTTTGCCTACATATATAAAAAGCACTACTAAAAATGGTCACAAGGCATTGCCAATAGCAGAATATCGGTAATGCTTATGATATTTTTCTATTTCCTTCCATTATCCTATAGCACAAACTCTCTTCCCTTCCTATGCCTGATATTAACCTGCCCGCTAACCATGCCTAACACTAACCCCCCCTCCCCCCCCTACTTACGCCTAATACTAACCTATCCCCTACCTACTAACCTCCCACCTTCCTAGGCCTAACACTAACCTACCCGATATCTCCGCCTAACACTAACCTACCTCCTACCTACACTTAACACTAACCTACCTGCTAACTACGCTTAACACTAACCTTCCCCTACCTATGGCCAACGCTATCCTCCCCCTTCCTACTCCTAACTCTAACCTACCCATTAACAATGCCTAACACTAACCTACACCCTACATACTCCTAACACTTACCTACCTCCTACCTACGCCTAACTCTATCCAACTCACTAACTACGCCTAACTCTAACCTACCCCCTACCTATGCCTAACACTAACCTTCCCCACCTACTCCTAACACTAACCCCCCCAACTCCTAACTCTAACCTACCCACTAACAATGCCTAACACTAACTTACACCCTACATACTCCTAACACTTACCTACCTCCTACCTATGCCTAACTCTATCCAACTCACTAACTATGCCTAAACTAACCTACCCCCTACCTATGCCTAACCTTCCCCAGCTACTCCTAACACTACCCCCCCCCCCCCCAACTCCTAACTCTAACCTACCCACTAACAATGCCTATCACTAACCTACACCCTACATACTCCTAACACTTACCTACCTCCTACCTACGCCTAACTCCATCCAACCCACTAACTATGCCTAACCTAACCTACCCCCTACCCATGCCTAACACTAACCTTCCCCACCTACTCCTAACACTACCCCCCCCCCCAACTCCTAACTCTAACCTACCCACTAACAATGCCTAATACTAACCTACACCCTACATACTCCTAACACTTACCTACCTCCTACCTACGCCTAACTCTATCCAACCCACTAACTATGCCTAAACTAACCTACCCCCTACCTATGCCTAACATTAACCTTCCCCACCTACTCCTAACACTAACCCCCCCCCCCAACTCCTAACTTTAACCTACCCACTAACAATGCCTAACACTAACCTACACCCTACATACTCCTAACACTTACCTACCTCCTACCTACGCCTAACTCCATCCAACCCACTAACTATGCCTAAACTAACCTACCCCCTACCTATGCCTAACACTAACCTTCCCCACCTACTCCTAACACTAACCCCCCCCCCCCAACTCCTAACTCTAACCTACCCACTAACAATGCCTAACACTAACCTATACCCTTACACTTGTCTACCTCCTACTTATGCCTAATTCTAACCTACTCACTAATTGCGCCTAGCTCTAACTTATCCACTAACTACACCTTACGCTAACCTACTCCCTAACTATGCCTAACACTAACCACACTCACCTACTCTTAACATGAATCTCCCTTCACCTATTCATAACACTAGCCTCTCCCCTACCTATGCCTACCACAAAGTTCCCTCCTACCTGGGCCTAACCCTAACCTACAGCCTATATATGCCTAACGTGTCCGCCACATAAAATACAGACAGTGTGGCCCTGCAGGGGGTGAGGTATCGAGCTCCAAGGCACCTGACTACACAGATAAGTTGCTCAGCCAAGCAGCGAGTTCTGTTATAAATATAAAGGGGAGGCGGAACAACAAGGCTGTGCATAACTGAGCAGCTTCCAGCACGCAGGATAAATGCAAGACTAATGCACTTGTTTGTCAGCAGGGTGTAGACATCCAGAGCGCTGGATCTTTAGCCACTTGAGGACTGCAGTGTGAAACCCCACTAAAGGCCAGGCCATTTTTTGTTAAATTGGCCATTGCAGCTTTAAGGCCAAGCTGCAGGTCCGCACGACACAGCACACAAGTGATTCCCTCCCCCTTTTCTCAGATCGTCCCCAGGTGTGTTTGTTTATTTTTTATAAATACATATTTTTTTATTAAATTTTGCAATTTATTTTATTCATGCCACTCTCCCTCCCTCCCCCTGTCAGCCTATCACTGCCGATCGCTCCTGTTTCCCCCAGGGGATCGCCGCTGGGAGAGTGAAGGTGGGGTGGAGCTCCAACCTACCAAGCGGAGATGCGCACCATCTCCTGCAGCAGCCGGCCCCAGGACTTAACACCACTTGGCGTTAGGCAGTCCTGGGGCTGCCGCCGCGGTCACGCCCATTGGCGTGACGCGGTCTTTAGGTAGTTAAAGGACAACTACCGTGAAAATCGTACAATTTAAAGAGACTCTGTAACATCAAAAACATCCTCTTGGGGGTACTCACTTCGGGTGGGGGAAGCCTCGGGATCCCAATGAGGCTTCCCACGCCGTCCTCCATCCCTCGGGGGTCTCGCTGCAGCCCTCCGTACAGCCGGCGACAGACCCGACTGTCAATTCAATATTTACCTTTGCTGGCTCCAGCGGGGGCGCTGTGGCTGCTTTCGCTCCGAAGTAGACGGAAATACCCGATCGCCGTCGGATCCGCTCTGCTGCGCAGGCGCTGGAGACTTGCACCTGCGCAGTAGAGCAGACCTGACGGCGATCGGATATTTCCGCCTACTTCGAAGCCGACAGCCGTCAGAGCGCCTGCGCAGGAGCCGGAAAGGTAAATAATGACGTCATCTTGTACGGAGGGCTGCAGCGAGACCCCTGAGGGACGGAGGACGGCGTGGGAAGCCTCATTAGGATCCGGAGGCTTCCCCCACCCGAGGTGAGTACCCCCCAGGGGATCTTTTGACATTACAGATTCTCTTTAAAATACAATCAAGCACTTACAAATGAGAAGTATGTTTCTTCCATAGTAAAATTAACCATGAATTATCTTTCTCCTATGTTGCTGTCACTTACAGTAGGTAGTAGAAATCTGACAGGTTTTGGACTAGCCCATCTCCTCATGGAAGTTTCTCTCATTGTTTTCTTTATTTGCAAAAGCACTTGCTCCGTCCAAGGTCCAACTGTCCAAAAAGTGTGCTGAGAGGCTGGACAGCATCTTTGTATAAATCCTTATTTAGGGACTGTCTTTATAAAGAATAAAAGCCATGCTGAGAATCTCCCCATGAGGATATGGGCTAGTCCAAAACCTGTCGGTTCTGTCGGATTTCTACTACCTACGGTAACTGAAAGCAACATAGCAGAAAAGTAATTTATGGCTCATTTTACTCTAGAATAAATGTGCTTCTTATTTGTGTGTTTACATGTATTATAATTTTTTTTGCGGTAGTGGTCCTTTAAGTGAGGTTCTGAGACACCTGTAGATTTCCAGCTGAGTTGGATGCCCGCAGCTTCAGATAAGTACAATCTACCGTGTATACAAGACTTCAAGGTAAACTTAAGTAAAAAAAAAAAAAAAGAAAAAAGATTTGAACTTATTTGGGGCTTCTTCCAGCCCCCTGGACTCCTACTGTGCCCACAATGTCCTCCTGATCCCCTCCGGGCAGTGGCGGCAACCCGGGTTTTTGCCGCCAGCTGACACTGTCCGATGTGTTCAGGAGAACGGTGTGGGACCGTGAAACTCCATACAGTTGAGCAGTAACTGCTATAATATCCCACTTTAAGATAGTCATGCTACAAGAAAAATCTATGGAGTTTGAAGATGGTGGCTATAAGAAATTTGCACCTTTTTTGCATCAAGCCTTCTTTAGTTCTTCTTGCAGTGGATTTGATCAATTTGATCCATTGTCCGGAAGTGACGCGACATGCTTTTCGGACACATGGTGATGTAATGAAATGACCCATTGTCCGGAAGTGACGCAACATGCTTTCCAAACACATGGTAATGTAATGTAGTGACCCAATGTTCGGAAGTGACGAGACATGCTTTCCAGACACATGGTGATGTAATGTAGTGACTCATTGTCCGGAAGTGACGCGACATGCTTTGCAAACACATGGTAATGTAATGTAGTGACCCAATGTCCGGAAGTGACGAGACATGCTTTCCAGACACATGGTGATGTAATGTAGTGACCCATTGTCCGGAAGTGACGCGACATGCTTTGCAAACACATGGTAATGTAATGTAGTGACCCATTGTCCGGAAGTGACGCAACATGCTTTCCAAACACATGGTAATGTAATGTAGTGACCCAATGTCCGGAAGTGACGAGACATGCTTTCCAGACACATGGTGATGTAATGTAGTGACCCATTGTCCGGAAGTGACGCAACATGCTTTCCAAACACATGGTAATGTAATGTAGTGACCCAATGTCCGGAAGTGACGAGACATGCTTTCCAGACACATGGTGATGTAATGTAGTGACCCATTGTCCGGAAGTGACGCGACATACTTTGCAAACACATGGTAATGTAATGTAGTGACCCATTGTCCGGAAGTGACGCAACATGCTTTCCAAACACATGGTAATGTAATGTAGTGACCCAATGTCCGGAAGTGACGAGACATGCTTTCCAGACACATGGTGATGTAATGTAGTGACCCATTGTCCGGAAGTGACGCGACATGCTTTGCAAACACATGGTAATGTAATGTAGTGACCCAATGTCCGGAAGTGACGAGACATGCTTTCCAGACACATGGTGATGTAATGTAGTGACCCATTGTCCGGAAGTGACGTGACATGCTTTCCGGACACATGGTGATGTAATGTAGTGACCCATTGTCCGGAAGTGACGTGACATGCTTTCCTGACACATGGTAATGTAATGTAGTGACCTGCACTTATCTCCTTATCTAAGAAGCAGAATTCTGCATTTCATTGTACAGTTCTCCTCTACCAATCAGTCTGACAACTATTACACCAACAGCATGCATAATGTACATCAGCTTACCTGTAATTAAACTGGAGATGATTAAAGGAAGAATCAACATCTTCAACATCCTCATGAGAATATCTCCGGGAAAGGCAATGACCATAACAATATCAGGGTGAATAGGGGAGGCCATCCGGAGGAGGCCGCCAAGTACTGCGCCCATAATGACACCTGCAAAAAAGAGACATTTCATAAGTACAAGAGTAATAATGTGAAACAAATATATATACAGTAGGCTCAGGGATTCTCAGAGTGCGGAACACCACAACGGCTTTTTTGCAGTCGTAGACGCTTCCTCGCGTATGCTCCGGGCATGGGGCATGCGCATCCGGGAGAGCGGGGTGGCAGCATTTAGTGCAGGACATAACTCTCATGCAGAGATGGTCGTAGTCAGTCAACTTCGCTACTCTAGAATTACGTGTAGTTTTACGCAATTACGCTTCGCCAAACTCATATTCGCTTTATATGCATTTCGTAGACTACGCGTTAAAATACGCAATTACGCATAGTGCGAAGCGTAGTGTATGCAGATGCTTATGCCCGCATGCAGAAAATTTTACGCTTTAATTCCTCTTTAAATGTTTAAACCGGGAACTCTTCTATGCGTATATTCCACCTTTCCAACGCGTACATTTGTAAGCATACAACCGCACGCGGAAAATTAGACGCGAGTAACGCATTCGTAGTTCACTACGCAATACACATGTTAACTACGCATAGCGGGCGCAAGCTATGCGTAGCGGTACTTCGCTACGCGTAAATTCGTAAGCGTAGTTTTGAAACTTCACCTACGAACTACGATGCGTAGATGCGAACTACGATGCATAAATTCGCACTGGCGTAGCTTCTGCTCATCCCTGATGTTGCTATCGCCATCCTGATTTTCTCGTACTGCGCATGCGCAGGACAGCAACATGGGCGAGGACACACGTGGCCAGGGCCACGTAGGCGCAGTCGCCCACCGACTGCTCAGTTAGCAGAAACGAAACTGGCTCGCTGCAGGGGACCGGGGGACTGTTTTTTTCCCGGCGCGGGCACAGAACGTCTGCAAGGGACCAGTAGAAGTCCCAGGTAAGTTAAATTCTTTTTTTCTTTTACTCAATTGAGGTTCCCTTTAAGTAAAAAACAAAAACAGTAAGATTTCTAAAAAAAACTGGTAATTTTTAGGAGTAGGAAAATTGATACAACTGCTTATTTGATAAGTTCATTTCCACCTCAGGTTTATTTTAAAGAGGAACTGTAGTAAAAATAATGTGATTAATAAAATTGCTTTTTTTACAGTATTCATTTATTGATTATTTAATCAGAGTTTGTCTATTGTAAAATCTTTCCTTTCCCTGACGTACATTCTGAAATGTATCACTTGTTACTGAGATTTCTATGCACAGAGGGAGATACTGCTTGCATGGCAGTTGGAAAAAAGTCGTTATTTCCCACAATGCAACAAGGCTCACAGACAGGAAACTGTCAGGACCATGGTCATGACATCACACTGTGGGAGGGGTTTCACCACAATATACAGACTCCCCTGATGATCTGTTAGAGAAAAGGTAAAGATTTCTCTTGGGAAAGGGGGCATCAGCTACTGATTGGGATGACGTTCAATCCTTGGTTAAAGTTCCTCTGTAAGTGAGATTGAGGCTGATTTCCCACAAAACCAAAATTTCGGTAGCTTGTGCGTCTGTTTTAGAGTCATTTGTATGTAAGTAGATAGGTACACTCATAGCGAACACAAGGAATCAAGCGCAGGAGATTTGGGCGCAGCCGGCACGACCAAAGACCTTAATAGGAATTATGGCCATAGCAGAAGACGGAGCTGTCTGTCTTATGGAGCTGTCCATGGATTGGACAAGGGCTCCAGGGGGGAGTGACGGCTTGGTCGCCCCTCCCCCTCGGAGCCCCCCATACCATGGACCATGCGGGCTGGTATAGCTCAGGGTGCGAAGCCCCACTGAGCCGGGGCTCTGCATTCTGGCAATCCCAGCCTGCATGGGGGACAAGGGGTTAAAGAGGCTTGGGAGGGGGGACCCCACGTCTTTTTTTTTTTTTTCCCACACTCTGAGAATTAAAAAAAAAAAAAAAAAAATATAGGTAAAGTTGCCAGGGATCTTTATACAGCCATATTGCAGCTGTATAGCGATCCCTTGCCAAAGCGCTGTGACTCTGGAGGGGTTTCCAAGGGGTCCGTACCCCCCTGGAAACCCTGTCATGAAATTCATTGCTCTTTCATTTGATATATGTTTAGGTTTGCTATATTAACCGTCATTTACCGCATTTTAATGTATACTTTTTTCCTATGAAACTTTAAACGGAACCAGAGAGGAAGCACCCTTGTGTATTTTACCATATATATCAGTAAGAACATTAGAGAAAACACTTACCCTGCTCTCTGTTTCATCCTCACTGCTAAAAGTGTCTGTTATCAGCTGTGATAAGAATCCCGGACTGAGCATTCAGTCTGGCTTTGCAGGGAATAATTATAGCTGAGTCATTATAGCAGAGCCACAAGGGGGCAGGCTTGGGCTTGAAAAGACACCAGAGAAGACAGACTTAGCTATAATCTTTCCGTAGCAAAGCTAGACTGAGTGCTCAGTTGGGGATTCTTATCAGAGGTGATAACAGTCAGATTAAACAGAGAACAATGAAACAAAGAGCAGAATAGGTGTTTACTGTCATGTTCCCACTGATTTATAAGGTAAAATACAAGAGGGTGCTTCATCTATGGTTCTCTTTAACATTGATTTTCTCAAAAACTATAAGGTCTTTCTGAAAAAAAAAATCCTCTTGTACCCCCTGTCCCCCTCCGCATACCCTGCACAATTGGTGTTTCTAGCATGTAAGGGCGCTTTGCTATTAACCGCAAAAGTCGGCAGCCAGTAGGCAAAAACGCAAACATTTTAGCGCAAAAAAAAAAAATCTCAAAAACGAAAATGGCATTTTCGATGCAGAAAATGCGTTTGGTGAAAATTCGCACACTGTTCCCTAGTAAAACCGCCAGCCCCCAGTCGCGTATACTTCACCTTTCATGGACACATTATAACGTTCACAGCCTCAAACATACCATGAGGACACATTGTTCCAATTATCCGCCCACTGCTACTTCTGCTAATGAGGCCTTCCACCGAAATGCTTTTCTAAATTACTCATTAGCTAAGAAAAATATATTTAAAAGCCATTAGCGATTCCCTACCGATCGGTAGCCTTCCGGACGGGTAGCGGACCGCCTGCAGAGCGCTTCTCTATCAAACCACGGCACAGGAAACACTTCCTGTTACCAATGGCAACCAAACTGATGTATTTCTTATTTTCTCAGCTAGAAGCCTGACAGATGTAATGAGCCAACCATGGGCAACTTAAAAGGAAAGGTGACCCCGAGGTGAGAGATGTGTTTTGGAGGCTGCTATATGTATTACCTTTTAAACAATGCTGGTTGCCTGGCAGCTCTGCTGATCTCTTTGGCTGCAGTAGTGTCTGAATCACACACCTGAAACAAGCATGTAGCTAATCTAGTTACACTTTAGTCAGAGCACATGATCTGCTGCATGCTTGTTCAGGGGCTGTGGCTAAAAGTATTAGAAGCAGAGGATCAACAGGACAGCCAGGCAATCTGCATTGTTTAAAAGGAAAGAAATATGTCAACCTTCAAATGTCTCTCACCTCGGGTTGCCTTTAAAGGGCAACTGAAGTGAGAGGGATATGAAGGCTGCCATATTTACTTCCTTTTAAGCAATACCAGTTGCCTGGCACTAGTCCTGCTGATCCTAAGCCTCTAATACTTTTAGCCATAGCCCCTGAACAAGCATGCAGCAGATCAGGTGTTTCTGGCTGAAGTGTGACTAGATTTCCTGCATGCTGGTTTCAGGCGTGTGATTCAGACACTACTGCAGCCAAAGAGATCAGCAGGGCTTCTCAATGATGACTCATTGCATTATTGTGCCCCTTACATATAGTTTGTAGGGCATTCCTCAAGCCAAATGCTTTTTGTTGTTTTTAATGCCCTAATTCCCTATAAACTAAACAAGCCTCGCCCACAGCTCCTCCAGCGCCTAGGCATTCTGATTCCCATGTAGCAAGTGCTCATGGGAGCGCAGTCTGGGGAGGAGGAGGAGACATTAGTGAGGGGAGTTTTCACAGGCTGAGTGGTGAAGATGCAGAGCAGCTTGCCTGTGTGTAATGATGACAAGCAGAATATGGCTGCTCTCATTGTATCACGGGAAGAAATAATCATATACTGTTGAAGCTGTTTGCAGCTAGATTTGCTGTGTAAACTGTCTAAACTTTAGATAAGATATATAGACAAGTTACTTGTTATAGTTAGTTTTTCATCTCGGATCCGCTTTAACGAGAGCATTGATGGTTTAGTCCTCCAATGGTTCTCCTTCTTTTTGGTTGGCAAAAAAACAAGAGAAGCCTTGGGGCCTTTCATCACTTTCCGGCTGGTCTAACGCCCTCTGCAGGCCTTACAAATAAAGACCGACTCCGCCTGCAGCTAGTAGAGAATCACCTCCCGGCAGGACTAACGCCCTCTGCAGGCCTTACAAATAAAGACCGACTCCGCCTGCAGCTAGTAGAGAATCACCTCCCGGCAGGACTAACGCCCTCTGCAGGCCTTACAAATAAAGACCGACTCCGCCTGCAGCTAGTAGAGAATCACCTCCCGGCAGGACTAACGCCCTCTGCAGGCCTTACAAATAAAGACCGACTCCGCCTGCAGCTAGTAGAGAATCACCTCCCGGCAGGACTAACGCCCTCTGCAGGCCTTACAAATAAAGACCGACTCCGCCTGCAGCCAGTAGAGAATCACCTCCCGGCAGGACTAACGCCCTCTGCAGGCCTTACAAATAAAGACCGACTCCGCCTGCAGCCAGTAGAGAATCACCTCCCGGCAGGACTAACGCCCTCTGCAGGCCTTACAAATAAAGGCCGACTCCGCCTGCAGCCAGTAGAGATGCTCATTCCAATTTCACAGAATTTCATTTCTGGATTTGCAATCCGAAATTGGAATTTGAGATTGAAATCAGAAAACGAAATTCCGCAGAAATCTGATTTACAGCAACTCGGTAATTTTATCCCAATCACAGAAGTCGGAAGCATTGGACCAATCAGAGAACGCAGAATCAGATGTCCGTGGCAATTTTAGACCAATCGCTTTCCGTTTTTCCGTTTTCATGTTTTGCATTCTCTAATGCAAAAAAATGACTAATAAAATACTCCTCCAAAATCGGAAAAACGGAAATTGGCATTGGGCGAGAATCGAAACTGCTGCTAAATCCAAAATGGGCATTTATGACCATCCCTAGTAGCTAGCACAGAATGCTGCGGCAAGACTGTTATCAAGCTGACCACGCCACTGCCACATGACACCAACCCCGCCACTGCCACATGACACCAACCCTGCCACTGCCACATGACACCACCCCCGCCACTGCCACATGGCACATCCCCCGCCACTGCCACATGACACCAACCCCGCCACTGCCACATGACACCAACCCCGCCACTGCCACATGACACCACCCCTGCCACTGCCACATGACACCACTCCCGCCACTGCCACATGACACCACCCCCGCCACATGACACCACCCCCGCCACTGCCACATGACACCACCCCCGCCACTGCCACATGACACCACCCCTGCCACTGCCACATGACACCACTCCCGCCACTGCCACATGACACCACCCCCGCCACTGCCACATGACACCACCCCCGCCACTGCCACATGACACCACCCCCGCCACTGCCACATGACACCAACCCCACCACTGCCACATGACACCAACCTCGCCACTGCCACATGACACCACCCCCGCCACTGCCACATGACACCAACCCCACCACTGCCACATGACACCAACTCCGCCACTGCCCAACCCCGCCATTGCCACATGACACCAACCCCGCCACTGCCACATGAACCCACCCCCGCCACTGCCACATGACACCAACCCCGCCACTGCCACTTGACACCACCCCCGCCACTGCCACATGACACCAACCCTGCCACTGCCACATGACACCAACCCCGCCACTGCCACGACACCAACCCCGCCACTGCCCAACCCCGCCATTGCCACATGACACCATCCCCGCCACTGCCACATGACACCAACCCCGCCACTGCCACATGACACCAACCCCGCCACTGCCACTTGACACCACCCCCGCCACTGCCACAAGACACCAACCCCGCCACTGCCACATGACACCAACCCCGCCACTGCCACATGACACCACCCCCGCCACTGCCACATGACACCAACCCCGCCACTGCCACATGACACCAATCCTGCCACTGCCACATGACACCACCCCCGCCACTGCCACATGACACCAACCCCGCCACTGCCACGACACCAACGCCGCCACTGCCACATGACACCACTCCCGCCACTGCCACATGACATCACCCCCGCCACTGCCACGACACCAACCCCGCCACTGCCACATGACACCACCCCCGCCACTGCCACGACACCAACCCCGCCACTGCCACATGACACCACCCCCGCCACTGCCACATGACACCAACCCTGCCACTGTCACATGACACCAACCCCGCCACTGCCACATGACACCAACCCCGCCACTGCCACATGACACCAACCCCGCCACTGCCACATGACACCAACCCCGCCACTGCCACATGACACCAACCCTGCCACATGACACCAACCCCGCCACTGCCACATAACACCAACCCTGCCACATGACACCAACCCCTCCACTGCCACATGACAAATGACACCAACCCTGCCACTGTAACATGACACCAACCCCGCCACTGCCACATGACACCAACCCTGCCACTGCCACATGACACCAACCATGCCACTGCCACATGACACCAACCCCGCCACTGCGTCATGACACCAACCCCTCCACTGCCACATGACACATGACACCAACCCTGCCACTGTAGCATGACACCAACCCCACCACTGCCACATGACACCAACCCTGCCACTGCCACATGACACCAACCCCGCCACTGCCACATGACACCAACCCCTCCACTGCCACATGACACCAACCCTGCCACTGTAACATGACACCAACCCCGCCACTGCCACATGACACCACCCCCGCCACATGACACCAACCCCGCCACTGCCACATGACACCACCCCCGCCACTGCCACATGACACCAACCCCGCCACTGCCACATGACACCAACCCTGCCACTGTAACATGACACCAACCCCGCCACTGCCACATGACACCACCCCCGCCACATGACACCAACCCCGCCACTGCCACATGACACCACCCCCGCCACTGCCACATGACACCAACCCCGCCACTGCCACATGACACCAACTCCTCCACTGCCACATGACACCAACCCCGCCACTGCCACATGACACCAACCCCGCCACTGCTACATGCCACCAACCCCGCCATTGCCACATGACACCACCCCCGCCACTGCCACTTGACACCACCCCCGCCACTGCCACATGACACCAACCCCGCCACTGCCACATGACACCAACCCCGCCACTGCCACATGACACCAACCCCGCCACTGCCACATGACACCAACCCCGCCACTGTAACATGACACCAACCCCGCCACTGCCACATGACACCAACCCCGCCACTGCCACATGACACCAGCCCTGCCACATGACACCAACCCCGCCACTGCCACATGACACCAACCCCGCCACATGACACCAACCCCTCCACTGCCACATGACACCAACCCTGCCACTGCCACATGACACCAACCCCGCCACTGCCACATGACACCAACCCCTCCACTGCCACATGACACCAACCCTGCCACTGCCACATGACACCAACCCCGCCACTGCCACATGACACCAACTCCGCCACTGCCACATGACACAAACCCCGCCACTGCCCAACCCCACCACTGCCACATGACACCACCCCCGCCACTGCCACATGACACCACCCCCGCCACTGCCACATGACACCACCCCCGCCACTGCCACATGACACCAACCCCGCCACTGCCACATGACACCAACCCCGCCACTGCCACATGACACCAACCCTGCCACTGCCACATGACACCAACCCCGCCACTGCCACATGACACCAACCCCTCCACTGCCACATGACACATGACACCAACCCTGCCACTGTAACATGACACCAACCCTGCCACTGTAACATGACACCACCCCCGCCACATGACACCAACCCCGCCACTGCCACATGACACCACCCCCGCCACTGCCACATGACACCAACCCCGCCACTGCCACCAACCCCTCCACTGCCACATGACACCAACCCTGCCACTGTAACATGACACCAACCCCGCCACTGCCACATGACACCAACCCCGCCACTGCTACATGCCACCAACCCCGCCACTGCCACATGACACCACCCCCGTCACTCCCACATGACACCACCCCCGCCACTGCCACATGACACCAACCCCGCCACTGCCACATGACACCAACCCCTCCACTGCCACATGACACCAACCCCGCCACTGCCACATGACACCAACCCCGCCACTGCCACATGACACCAACCCCGCCACTGCCACATGACACCAACCCCACCACTGCCACATGACACCAACCCCGCCACTGTAACATGACACCAACCCCGCCACTGCCACATGACACCAACCCTGCCACTGCCACATGACACCAACCCCGTCACTGCCACATGACACCAACCCTGCCACTGCCACATGACACCAACCCTGCCACATGACACCAACCCCGCCACTGCCACATGACACCAACCCCGCCACTGCCACATGACACCAACCCCTCCACTGCCACATGACACCAACCCCGCCACTGCCACATGACACCAACCCCTCCACTGCCACATGACACCAACCCTGCCACTGCCACATGACACCAACCCCGCCACTGCCACATGACACCAACCCTGCCACTGCCACATGACACCAACCCCGCCACTGCCACATGACACCAACTCCGCCACTGCCACATGACACAAACCCCGCCACTGCCCAACCCCGCCACTGCCACATGACACCACCCCTGCCACTGCCACATGACACCACTCCCGCCACTGCCACATGACACCACCCCCGCCACATGACACCACCCCCGCCACTGCCCACATGACACCACCCCCGCCACTGTCACATGACACCACCCCTGCCACTGCCACATGACACCACTTCTGCCACTGCCACATGACACTACCCCCGCCACTGCCACATGACACCACCCCCGCCACTGCCACATGACACCACCCCCGCCACTGCCACATGACACCAACCCCACCACTGCCACATGACACCAACCTCGCCACTGCCACATGACACCACCCCCGCCACTGCCACATGACACCAACCCCACCACTGCCACATGACACCAACCCCGCCACTGCCCAACCCCGCCATTGCCACATGACACCAACCCCGCCACTGCCACATGACACCACCCCCGCCACTGCCACATGACACCAACCCCGCCACTGCCACTTGACACCACCCCCGCCACTGCCACATGACACCAACCCTGCCACTGCCACATGACACCAACCCCGCCACTGCCACATGACACCAACCCCGCCACTGCCCAACCCCGCCATTGCCACATGACACCATCCCCGCCACTGCCACATGACACCAACCCCGTCACTGCCACATGACACCAACCCCGCCACTGCCACCACCCCCGCCACAGCCACAAGACACCAACCCCGCCACTGCCACATGACACCAACCCCGCCACTGCCACATGACACCACCCCCGCCACTGCCACATGACACCAACCCCGCCACTGCCACATGACACCAATCCTGCCACATGACACCACCCCCGCCACTGCCACATGACACCAACCCCGCCACTGCCACGACACCAACGCCGCCACTGCCACATGACACCACTCCCGCCACTGCCACATGACATCACCCCCGCCACTGCCACGACACCAACCCCGCCACTGCCACATGACACCACCCCCGCCACTGCCACGACACCAACCCCGCCACTGCCACATGACACCACCCCCGCCACTGCCACATGACACCAACCCTGCCACTGTCACATGACACCAACCCCGCCACTGCCACATGACACCAACCCCGCCACTGCCACATGACACCAACCCCGCCACTGCCACATGACACCACCCCCGCCACTGCCACATGACACCAACCCTGCCACATGACACCAACCCCGCCACTGCCACATAACACCAACCCTGCCACATGACACCAACCCCTCCACTGCCACATGACAAATGACACCAACCCTGCCACTGTAACATGACACCAACCCCGCCACTGCCACATGACACCAACCCTGCCACTGCCACATGACACCAACCATGCCACTGCCACATGACACCAACCCCGCCACTGCGTCATGACACCAACCCCTCCACTGCCACATGACACATGACACCAACCCTGCCACTGTAGCATGACACCAACCCCACCACTGCCACATGACACCAACCCTGCCACTGCCACATGACACCAACCCCGCCACTGCCACATGACACCAACCCCTCCACTGCCACATGACACCAACCCTGCCACTGTAACATGACACCAACCCCGCCACTGCCACATGACACCACCCCCGCCACATGACACCAACCCCGCCACTGCCACATGACACCAACCCCGCCACTGCCACATGACACCAACCCCTCCACTGCCACATGACACCAACCCTGCCACTGTAACATGACACCAACCCCGCCACTGCCACATGACACCAACCCCGCCACTGCTACATGCCACCAACCCCGCCACTGCCACATGACACCACCCCCGCCACTGCCACATGACACCAACCCCGCCACTGCCACATGACACCAACCCCTCCACTGCCACATGACACCAACCCCGCCACTGCCACATGACACCAACCCCGCCACTGCCACATGACACCAACCCCGCCACTGCCACATGACACCAACCCCGCCACTGCCACATGACACCAACCCCGCCACTGTAACATGACACCAACCCCGCCACTGCCACATGACACCAACCCCGCCACTGCCACATGACACCAACCCTGCCACTGCCACATGACACCAACCCCGTCACTGCCACATGACACCAACCCCGCCACTGCCACATGACACCAACCCTGCCACATGACACCAACCCCGCCACTGCCACATGACACCAACCCCGCCACATGACACCAACCCCTCCACTGCCACATGACACCAACCCTGCCACTGCCACATGACACCAACCCCGCCACTGCCACATGACACCAACCCTGCCACTGCCACATGACACCAACCCCGTCACTGCCACATGACACCAACCCCGCCACTGCCACATGACACCAACCCTGCCACATGACACCAACCCCGCCACTGCCACATGACACCAACCCCGCCACATGACACCAACCCCTCCACTGCCACATGACACCAACCCTGCCACTGCCACATGACACCAACCCCGCCACTGCCACATGACACCAACCCCTCCACTGCCACATGACACCAACCCTGCCACTGCCACATGACACCAACCCCGCCACTGCCACATGACACCAACTCCGCCACTGCCACATGACACAAACCCCGCCACTGCCCAACCCCACCACTGCCACATGACACCACCCCCGCCACTGCCACATGACACCACCCCCGCCACTGCCACATGACACCACCCCCGCCACTGCCACATGACACCAACCCCGCCACTGCCACATGACACCAACCCCGCCACTGCCACATGACACCAACCCTGCCACTGCCACATGACACCAACCCCGCCACTGCCACATGACACCAACCCCTCCACTGACACATGACACCAACCCTGCCACTGTAACATGACACCAACCCTGCCACTGTAACATGACACCACCCCCGCCACATGACACCAACCCCGCCACTGCCACATGACACCACCCCCGCCACTGCCACATGACACCAACCCCGCCACTGCCACCAACCCCTCCACTGCCACATGACACCAACCCTGCCACTGTAACATGACACCAACCCCGCCACTGCCACATGACACCAACCCCGCCACTGCCACATGACACCAACCTCGCCACTGCTACATGCCACCAACCCCGCCACTGCCACATGACACCACCCCCGTCACTCCCACATGACACCACCCCCGCCACTGCCACATGACACCAACCCCGCCACTGCCACATGACACCAACCCCTCCACTGCCACATGACACCAACCCCGCCACTGCCACATGACACCAACCCCGCCACTGCCACATGACACCAACCCCGCCACTGCCACATGACACCAACCCCACCACTGCCACATGACACCAACCCCGCCACTGTAACATGACACCAACCCCGCCACTGCCACATGACACCAACCCTGCCACTGCCACATGACACCAACCCCGTCACTGCCACATGACACCAACCCTGCCACTGCCACATGACACCAACCCTGCCACATGACACCAACCCCGCCACTGCCACATGACACCAACCCCGCCACTGCCACATGACACCAACCCCTCCACTGCCACATGACACCAACCCCTCCACTGCCACATGACACCAACCCTGCCACTGCCACATGACACCAACCCCGCCACTGCCACATGACACCAACCCTGCCACTGCCACATGACACCAACCCCGCCACTGCCACATGACACCAACTCCGCCACTGCCACATGACACAAACCCCGCCACTGCCCAACCCCGCCACTGCCACATGACACCACCCCTGCCACTGCCACATGACACCAACCCCGCCACTGCCACATGACACCAACCCCTCCACTGCCACATGACACCAACCCTGCCACTGCCACATGACACCAACCCCGCCACTGCCACATGACACCAACCCTGCCACTGCCACATGACACCAACCCCGCCACTGCCACATGACACCAACTCCGCCACTGCCACATGACACAAACCCCGCCACTGCCCAACCCCACCACTGCCACATGACACCACCCCCGCCACTGCCACATGACACCACCCCCGCCACTGCCACATGACACCACCCCCGCCACTGCCACATGACACCAACCCTGCCACTGCCACATGACACCAACCCCGCCACAACCACATAGCACCAATCCTTTACTCACTACACTGGCTACCTATAAAATGGAGAATACTTTTCAGAATTGGCATGCTAACATTCAGATCCCTAGGACCTAGGCCCTGGATACCTGAAGGATTGGTTGCAACTGCGTTAGACCACCCACAACCTAGTGATGCCTAACCCTAAGACTCCCCAGGTGGTGCCTAACGCTAAGACTCCCCAGGTGGTGCCTAACACTAAGACTCCCCAGGTGGTGCCTAACCCTAAGACCCCCCAGATGGTGCCTAACCCTAAGACCCCCCAGATGGTGCCTAACCCTAAGCACCCCCCCAGGTGGTGCTTAAACCTAAGACTCCCCCGGTGGTGCCTAACCCTAAGACCCCCCAGGTGGTGCCTAACCCCAAGACCCCCCCATGTGCTGCCTAACCCCAAGACCCCCCCCAGGTGGTGCCTAACACTAAGACCCCCAGGTGGTGCCTAACACTAAGATCCCCCCCATGTGCTGCCTAACCCCAAGACCCCCCCAGGTGGTGCCTAACACTAAGGCCCCCCCCCCCCCCCCCCCGCGCTTGTGATGCCTAATCCTAACCTCCCCTGCACCCTCTAATCAAATATCTCGACTGTAAAACGGTGCCCTTTTGTAGCAGAGTCAAAAACCTTGTAGCCTAAAACCTTGTAGCCGGGAAAAAAATATGGGCTACAAAGGGGTGCCCTTTTGTAGCCTAAAACCTTGTAGCCGAAAAAAATATGGGCTACAAAAGGGCGCCCGCTTGTACCCTATATCAAAACTCGGGCGCCCTTTTCACCACCTTGTAGCCCATATTTGCACAAATAATATTGATGTCTATGGAGGAGCCCTTTTCATACAGGCAGCTCAGGAGCCCTTTTCAACAGATCCCAAATCATGACATTAATTCTGCGCATAATTATAATTATGATGTGTAATATTGCAATGACTCGTAATTTTGCAAAAAAATAACTTTCTCGTGCCCATGGACTACATTGCATTTGTGTTAAAAAGCAAAATTGCCCATTACAATCTACACTACTTACTAACTGAGGAATGATAGCTGGAAATATTTATTGTAACTGGAGACTCTAGACTTTTTGCTGAGAACAGAGAGGTGTTTCGTAGGGAGGCAGGAAATTTGGGCGCATGAGGCAGGTGGACAAAAAGGGCGCCGCCATTCACTCCCATAATAAATATCGTTTAATGGGCGCCCAACAGGAAAAAAGGGCGCCGGAGAAAAATAACGTTTTACAAGCGGCGCCCGGAGACTTTTAATGTTTTATAACTGCTTCTCATGATTACACATTATTTAATGATTTATAATTTTTTAAACATTATTTTTAAATGAAAAACAGTACAATAGTTTTTTAAAACGTTATTAATGCTTATCACGGGGGGGGGTCTTAGGTTTAGGCACCACCAGGAGAGTTTTAGGGTTAGGCCCCACCAGGGGGGTCTTAGGTTTAGGCACCACCAGGGGGGTCTTAGGGTTAGACACCACCAGGGTGGGTCTTAGGGTTAGGCACCACCAGGGGGGGTCTTAGGGTTAGGCACCACCAGGGGGGTCTTAGGTTTAGGCACCACCAGGAGGGGTCTTAGGGTTAGACACCACCAGGGGGGTCTTAAGTTTAGGCACCACCAGAGGAGTTTTAGGGTTAGGCACCACCAGGGGGGTCTTAGGGTTAGGCACCACCAGGGGAGTTTTAGGGTTAGGCACCACCAGGGGGGTCTTAGGGTTAGGCACCACCAGGGGGGGGGTCTAGGGGTTAGGGGTAGGTACAGGGAGGGTTCTGTGTGAGAGTAAAGTTAAGTAAAGTTTTAGTAACATTCTTATTAATCTTTTATAAAACCTTATTATACATTTCACTTTTTAAACAGGGAAGATTAACGTTTTTACAATTGCCGATTTCATACACATTATTTAATGATTTATAACTTTATAAAACATTATTTTTTAAACGAAATATAGCACAATTTTTTTTAAACGTTATTCATGCTTATCGTTTAAAACCCTGCGCCCTTTTTTACCGGCGCCCTTTTTTAATGTGCGCGTTTCGTAGGGCTGGTTCATCAGGTATGTTACTTCTGAGTTTTCT
Source organism: Hyperolius riggenbachi (assembly GCF_040937935.1). Classification (NCBI taxonomy): domain Eukaryota; kingdom Metazoa; phylum Chordata; class Amphibia; order Anura; family Hyperoliidae; genus Hyperolius; species Hyperolius riggenbachi. The sequence continues at coordinate 248,888,036 of NC_090656.1, forward strand.
CCTCGGAGATAATTTTTCATCTTCAATTTATAATAACTTCCCATCATTTTGCATATTTCCTTGCTTGTTGGTGGCTTAAAGGACATTTTATTGACAAGTTAAAAAAAAAAAATCAGCTAAAAAAAAAACCTCAGCAGTAAAAGTCACATAGTCATAAAATGCCTTTCAACCTCCCTGGCGGTAAGCCCGAGCTAGACTCGGGGTAGCCGCCACAGAGGATTACATGGCCCCGGGAGCAATTTTTTGAATACAACTTGTTGTAAACCTTGTAGCTAACACTAGGCTAGCTACCAGTGTCCCCCAAGTCCCTGCGCTCTGCTCCTATCCCCCCGATCGCCGCCGCTATACGTACCCCCCCCCCGGATCCCGCAATGGCGCAGCATCTACAACCACCTGCAGGCTACGCTATGGGGAGGATCGGGATTGGGCATGACGTCATGATGTCGATGACGTCAGACGTCATGTCCGATCGTCGTCATGGCAGCGGCTGAAGCTGATTGCGGAGGCTGCGGCTCTTACAGGATGGCTGCTGGGTAAATATAAGCGCTGGTGATCGGGGGGGATAGGAGCAGAATGCAGGGACTTGGGGGACACTGGTAGCTAGCCTAGTGCTAGCTACAAGGTTTACAACAAGTTTTATTCAAAAAATCCCTCCCGCGGACACAGCCACCGAAACTGCGTACCGCCAGGAGGGTTAAACCACCAGCAAGCAAGGCAATGCTTAAAAAAATATTGATAGTACTTCTTCACCAACTATTGCATACTTTTTCAATTGTGAAATGGTGAAAAGTTGCTTTAAAGAGAATGGCCCATATGCATCTCCTGAGTTTTCTCCAACGTGATATTGTCAAGCTTGTCAATAAAATTATTTTTAAACCCACATAGACCAGAAAAAGAAAGAAGATAAAAAATACTCAAAATCATTTTGATAGCACTTTTCCCCCTACTTTTGGTACTTTTTCCACTGCAAAGCACTGAAAAAGTTATTTTAAAGAGATGTTGCAAATGATCTCCTAAGTCTAGGAGATATCTCGGGAGAAAAAGTGATTTGCATATGGCCTTGATTGTCTTATTATTATCGTAGTTAAAGAGAACCAGAGATGAAGCACCCTCTTGTATTTTACCTTATAAATCAGTGGGAACATGACAGTAAACACCTAATCTGCTCTTTGTTTCATTGGTCTCTGTTTAATCTGACTGTTATCACCTCTGATAAGAATCCCAGACTGAGCACTCAGTCTAGCTTTGCTACGGAAAGATTATAGCTGAGTCTGTCTTCTCTGGTGTCTTTTCAAGCCCAAGCCTGCCCCCTTGTGGCTCTGCTATAATGACTCAGCTATAATCATTCCCTGCAAAGCCAGATTGAGTGCTCAGTCCGGGACTCTTATCACAGCTGATAACAGACAATTTTAGCAGTGAGGATGAAACAGAGAGCATGGTAAGTGTTTTCTCTAATGTTCTTACTGATATATATGGTAAAATACACAAGGGTGATTTGTCTCTGGTTCCCTTTAAGCTTTTGAGGATGAGGACTCACCAAATACTGTGAGGGTCAGCAGGAGGTTCCCCCGCAGCTTGTCGCATAGTCTCAGGCATGGCGATCTGGGACGCACGTCCTCTGATGTCAGCTGACTGTCGTGCATGCGCACCTCCACCTGTTTCGGGGTGTTATTGGCACTGTAAGGGAGTAGACAAAAAGGTACATTCAGACCATACCCATTGACCATAAGCACAAAATGCAATATAAGTATGGGTATACATTAAAATGGAAAAAACCTAAAATCGCATGCCTCGCTGTAATAACGTCACCCACCTATACTGTGGGGCAGGTGAATGAGAGCACCTTTTAAAGTACAACGTATGATATAATGAATTGTATGTGTAATACGGATAATGAATAGAACATGAGTAGCAAAGACAAGAGTCTCCTATTTTTATTTTCACTTAAATAGCTATTTTAAATAACATTGAATCATTGTCACAGTTGCAGTTTTAAAACTACACTCTGCCTTTTAAGCTATAAAACAAAGCAGAAGTAATGACCCTTTGAACTTCCCTGCAGTAAAAGCTTATCTCAAGCTGTTTCTCACTATTACTTGGCTGTTTAAAGGATACCCGAAGTGACATGTGACATGATGAGATAGACATGTGTATGTACAGTGCCCAGCACACAAATAACTAGGCTGTGTTCCTTTTTTTCCTTTCTCTGCCTGAAAGAGTTAAATATCAGGTATGTAAGTGGCTGACTCAGTCCTGACTCAGACAGGAAGTGACTACAGTGTGACCCTCACTGATAAGAAATTCCCCTTTTTATCTTTTTCCTGCTCTCAGAAGCCATTTTCTGCTAGGAAAGCATTTTATAGTTGGAATTTCTTATCAGTGAGGGTCACACTGTAGTCACTTCCTGTCTGAGTCAGGACTGAGTCAGCCACTTACATACCTGATATTTAACTCTTTCAGGCAGAGAAAGAAAAAAAGGAACATAGCATAGTTATTTGAGTGCTAGGCACTGTACATACCCATGTCTATCTCATCATGTCACGTCACTTCGGACATCCTTTAACCACTTGCCGACCGCGCAATCATACCGTGCGTCGGCAAAGTGGCGGCTGCAGGACCAGCGACGCAGATCTGCGTCGCTGGCTGCAGGCTAATTAATCAGGAAGCAGCCGCTCGCACAAGCGGCTGCTTCCTGTCAATTCACGGCGGGGGGCTCCGTGAATAGCCTGCGGGCCGCCGATCGCAGCTCGCAGGCTAAATATAAACCCAAGCGGAAATAATCCGCTTTGTTTACATTTGTACAACGCTGCTAACAGTAGCAGCGTTGTACTAGATCAGCGATCCCCGGCCAATCAGCGGCCGGGGATCGCAGTCACATGACAGGCAGGAGCCTGTTAGAGGCTGCACAGGACAGATCCGTTCCTGTGCAGCCTCCGATCTCCGGGGCAGGGAGGGAGGAGAGGGGGAATCCTGCGGTGGAGGGGGGCTTTGAGGTGCCCCCGCCCGCCAGCCACACGCAGGCAGGAGTGATCAGACCCCCCTAGCACATCATCCCCCTAGTGGGGGAAAAAAGGGGGCGATCTGGTCGCTCTGCCTGGTGTTTGATCTGTGCTGGGGGCTGTAGAGCCCACCCAGCACAGATCAGCAAATACAGCGCTGGTCCTTAAGGGGGGGTAAAGGCTGGGTCATCAAGTGGTTAAGTGCTTCAGAAAACAGGACCATATTCAACTCAGTGGGTTGAATAGCTCAGAGAAGCACTTTTGCACAGATAACAACTGAAGTTTTTTAACTCTTGGGGCTGGTTCATGCGGAGGTCTGCTCGACTTTCGGCGGTGTCGCGTACAGCAGTGTTGCATCCGGGCTTTCAGTGCCTTTCAATGGCTGTCTGCATTTTTTTCGTCCCCACAGGGGGACATTAGCCACGGAGGTTACCCGTCCCAGGATACTACATGTAGCGTCCAGGGTCGCCTCGCACGTCAGTGAAAATCGGCATTAGAATGTCGTGTTTGCGCAAACACCGCTAAAAGCCCGGTACAAAGCGCTCCCATTCACTTGAACGCCGGCGGTAAACGTGGAGCAGACATCTTACTATACTGGAAAACAATATGAGACTCTTTTCTTTGCTACAAATGTACTATTTATTAGCTGTACTACACCTATAATTCATTATCTCATGATTTTACTTTCACTTCAGGTTTGCTTTTAACCCCATCTCCTATCACTAACATGAGGCAATTCAGCTTCCAGTATGCCGCATACATCTCTTATGTTACAATTATAACTGCTGACATCAAACTAGCTACATTCAACTTGGGCCAAGCGAGGAGCCTGAGATGACGTCACCTGCCCCCCAATAGCCAAATAGGTGGAGTAGAAGAGGAGGGATCTCTGGGAAGGGCTTTGGAAACAGGCACACAGGCCCAGGATTGTGGAGCCTGCCAGAAGGTAGCTGGGCACTGAACATTTCTGCTGTAGCGGGCTGTATAACTACTTGTGATGGAGGAACAGATGTGTATAAAGCCATGGAGACTATGTATGCATACACTTTCTGTAGGATTAGGAGGGCCAGGAGGAGGGGTGATGTAGTGACATCATCACACTCTGTTCAGCTCCACAAGGGGCGTGTCTGAGGATGACGGAACCAGCAGTCACTATAGTAACACTCCTGACAACACAGCGCTTAACCTCCTGGGCGATACAATAATATCACCAGGGGGCAGCGCAGCACTTTTTGTTTTTTTATATTTTTTTAGTCGTGTAGCTAGCCTAGTTGCCCAAGGAACCTGTATAGAATTGAAGGAGGCTGCTGTATATGGATGTCAGACATGGAAGAGGGGGCTGCACAAGGAATAGGAGGGGTGCTGCACATCAAAGGGAAACTGCAAGAAAGTTGGCCAAGGGGCGGAAAAAGTATAAATCCAGCCTTGACAAGAGGACCTTATGGAAGACGGAGAGGGCTACAGCAGTTGGTATCACAACAATCGATCTGTGGGAGGGAACTGAACTGCTTCTGGCTGAAGCAGTGATCATTCATTCATCAGGCACTTTGATCGGCTTTGGGAACACATGTTCCCATTCAATAATCATTGCTCTAACAGGCAGCGACAGGGGCAAGTGCATGCAAGGGAATGTTTACATACAATCTTGGTGTGAAAGTGAAGTATTTAGGAGCATATATATATATATATATATATATATATATGTGACGGTTAAGCTACATACACACTGGTGATTGTTGTAGCCCGTCGGGGATTGCAAAATGATCCCCCGGAGACAAATCAGAGACTGATGCTATATAAAGGTTAGCGAGGCATTCCGTCGCTATGGGGGGAGGGGACGGTGGGTGTACGTCGGGGGTGGGGGGGGGGTGTTGGTGGAAACTGCATTGCGATTGGGCATGCTCATGTGTCTAGGTCGTTCAGGATCCAATGTGGTGGACCCTTGGGCCGGCTTCAGACTGTACATTGGCGACAGCGGTGCGCACCACCAAAAACAAGCCTTCCGGGATTACTGCGTTAGTACGCAATAATCCCCATCTGGCTTAGAGCCATACAGGAAGTGACGCTTGCTTGCTTGCAGTCACTTCCTGTTTGGGAAATACGGAAGTACACAGAAGCATATTGTAAAAAATACACTTCCGCATATGTGCGCCGCACCGCCGCCATCCTTTTTAAAATCCATGCGTCGCCATAGACTTATATGACTTCCGGTCCGCCGCAAGTCGTTGTGGGGTTGCGTGGTAACGTCGGTATGCGCTCATGGTAGGTTGGCAACTTCCAGTGCACCGCATGCTGTATGCAAGCACCCATAGGCTTTCATTAGCGTAGAGGTGGGATGCGGTAAAAGGCCCACCGCACCACACCAGCGTCAAAGGGCCCTCAAGCGCCGTCGGCCGTACGTTGTATACACATTACGCTTGGTACGCACCATGCAATTTTTAATTCACATTCTATCAGAGCGATTGATCAGATCAATATTCAGATCGGACATCGATCAACTTTTTTTCCGATGGGATGTCAATCAAAAAGACATACACATGGAACGATAGCAAGCACGGTATTTCGATCGATGTAGCCAGGAAAAACAAACAATATTTTCCAGCCTGTCTGATCTGCTTCCAATCGAGAAAGAGATTGATTTTGAGCTGGAATCGGGTTGCTGGCAATCAGTAGACTGTACAATTGTTTGCCTGATTGGATATTTGTCTTGATTGGAAGTAGAACCTGATGTGTAAATTGCATGGTGTGTACCTTGCCAAGGCCAACAATTGTCAGCCAAATCGGTCGTTTCAGAGACGGGTGACCGACAGCCAGTGTTGCTTGCAAGATTTCGCCAAAGTCATTTATGCATTAAAAAAACACCCCGCAAAAAGTGCAAGCTATTTTGGCAAAAATGTTCTCAAAATCGAAAATAGCATGCACTTTCATGGTTTTTTTTTTTTTTTTGCAAAACCTTGAAAAACCGTTATGTTACAGCAATAACACAGAAAAACGACATTTTACTGCAAAAATTTGCAAAAAGCTCGAAAAACTTATTTTCGCTGACAAAAATCTGAAAGTGAAAATGAATGTGAAAAGAATATTGGCATTTTCGCCGACAGCCTCTCTTGCTGGTGCTCTGGGGTTGGAGAACTGGTATTATGTCCCCTATGGAATGCTGGGAAAAAATGGCGACTACCACTGCTGTCCGCTCAGCTTAATTTTCCTGTAATACCGATAGAATTATTGAGAGTCACTCAAGGAAATCCACATTATAAATACCGGCTCTTTCTATGATATATCCATTAATGGCTTGTGCCTTGCTGTAAGCCTGAACATCTGCTGGCTGGCACGGGACGGGGGTCATCCTAAGAGCACCGGACGTAAGGACGATCCCGCGATTTACCTGCGGAACGCTCGATCTACACGGAGGCGAGCAGGGGCTGCAGATGAGCCCCGGGGGAGGAGGATAGGATGGCTTGCCAGTAAACAACAGTTTGCGTTATTTTGCTTAATTTAATTTGCGAGCGGCGAACATCTGCCGAGGAGTTTAGTGATCGCCATGGAAACAGAACGAAAAAAAAAATCACAGCAGACAAATATAGCTTTTGTCAGCTGCGGTATTTATAGGACGGAGGTGATATCGCGTGACGGCCGCGCGGAGAGACGCTTGACTCTTCCGCCAAACTGTGGAAGGTGGTAGATGGCGGGCTAAATCAGGAAGGCGTCTGGCCTGGCAGAACGCGGCGGGGGCGTCAGCATATGGGGCCTTACACTGGCAAGAGCAAAGGCCTTTTTTTTTTTAGAAAAAAAAACAAATGTCACGAAAATGCTGGGTACACATGATTCAATTTCATGACCGATTGACGGGAATCTGACAATTATTTCCGACATGTCCAATCTGTTTCTGATCGATAAAGGGATTTTTCAAAGTTATCACCAGAACATTGATCCCTTTATCGATCGGGAGCAGTTTGGACCTGTACACACGATACAACTCACCGTTAGATTACTGGTCAATTGGATGGGAAATTGCATCATGTGTACCCAGCATTAGGGTTGTTTTCTTACCAAAATCAGATTAGTGACAGCCACTTGGAATAAATAAAGAGGAAAACCATAATACGCCATCAGGTTACTTTTGTCACTGTAATTACCAATTATGTATTTTGGCGTGCATGAAAAAAGGGCGCAGTGAAAAAAGGGCTTGGCTTGATAACAAAATGGCGCCGGTGGATAACGAAATCTGATAACGATAAACATCATTGGCAAACTTTGTTAACGATAAACACTGTTGTTAAAACAGACGGAAAATAATAACGAAAAGATTTTAACGTTAAAAATCGTTATGTAATTCAACAATACAGCTTAACCCAACCCTACTCTCACACAGAACCCTCCCCTGGTGGTGCCTAACTCTAACTACCCCCCCCCCCCCCAGTGGTGCCTAACCCTAACCCCTCCCCCCTGGTGGTGCCTAACCCTAACCACCTCCCTGGTGGTGCGTAACTCTAACCACCCCTCCTGGTGTTGCCTAAAACTAACCGCACCCGGGTGTTGCCTAAAACTAACCGCTGCCCGGGTGGTGCGTAACTTTAACCACTCCCCCTGGTGGTGCCTAACCCTGACCACGCCCTTTGCAGAAACACCCTTTTACACATAGTAACGATAATATCTTTGACAACGTAAAATCTGTACATATAAACGAAATAATTTGACAAAAAGTATAAGGTTGCAAGCTTCTAAAACGATTACTTCAAAAACTATAATGTTTAATGTTGTTAACGATATTTTTCGCGCTGCCCTTTTTTCTGCTTTTTTTCACCGTATAAACGATAATTGCATTAGCGTCTATGGCGACGCCCTTTTCGCCCACCCTCAGCCGGCGCCCTTTTTTCCTGCTACCGTATCTTGTATGTAGAAGTATTCCATTATCTGTATTATTATGTACCCCATGCTCGTTTCTTACTTTGTACAGCGCAACGGAATATGTTGGCGCGTTATAAAGGAATAATAATAATATGTAATTCCTGATTCTCTCCTCTCCCTCTTATAGAGGTGGGCTCGCTTACATCCATATAGGACAATTACTTCATTAAAGAAAACAGAGGCAAAAGAGCGAGCTTCAATAGATACAAAAAGAATTTAGTTTTCACAAAACACATATTGCTCACCACCCTTCACAGATCCTCAATGACTGACAGCTGCCCCGTAAAGAGAAACTCCGACCAAGAATTGAACTTTATCCCAATCAGTAGCTGATACCCCCTTTTACATGAGAAATCTATTCCTTTTCACAAACGGATCATCAGGGGGCGCTGTATGGCTGATATTTTTCTGAAACCCCTCCCACAAGAAACTCTGAGGGCCGTGGTACTCTTGGCAGTTTCCTGTCTCTGAATCTTGTTGCATTGTGGGAAATAGCTGTTTCCAACTGCCAAAAACCATGCAGCAGCTACATCCCCTGCCAACAGTAAAATGTTCACTGGAGTTCCTCTTTGAAGAGAACCTGTACTGAGTAAAAATATTTAAAATAAACACTTGAGCTAACTTCAAATGAACATTGCATAGTTACCTTGCCATCAGTTCCTCTCAGAAGCTCACCATTTTCTTCTGACAATGATCCCTTCCAGTTCTGACAATATTTTGTCAGATCTGAAATAGATCAGTTGCTGTCAGTAAATTATCAGTTGCTGTCTGTTATAGCTGAGAGGAAAACTGATGTACCAGGTAATGTCCATGTTTCCCTATGGCTCAAGTGGGCGATGTTACAGTTTAACTGTGTGCTGACCAGAAAGCTGTTATGGGTAATGGCCATTTTCAAAATGGAGGACGGAAAATTCCCTTGATCACAGTGAACAAACAGGACGCGGGACAGGAGAAAGACACTGAGGAGTAGACTATATGGGATGCAAGTATGACTTGTGTATGTTTATTTTGACTTTTAATTTTCAGTTCAGGTTTTCTTTAAGTCAAACTGGCATGAAGGGCAGGGGAGGGGTCAACTGAAACCACCCCTCCCTATCATGGCTTCAGACTTAGGGCTTGTTTCCATATAGCACGCTTTCAGACGCCCTTACGGAAACGCAATCTCAGGGACGGCAGACAGTGCATAGACTGCACTGTCTGCCATTTCCATTAATGCACTGCGATTCACTTTTAAACCACAGCGCATGGTTGCCTCCATTTCACGGCGACTGCGCTGGCGATCCCATTCAGTGTAAGGAATGAGATCGCAAGCTCCGCCCCCCGGTAGTGACGCGCAACACAGAGCTGCATGTCTTTGCATTGCAATGGAAATAAGCCCTAAGGGCCTGCGCCCAGTAACGCAGTTGTGTCCGTTTCTGTACGCTTTTCAGCATCTGTAACACTGATGTGTAACTGAAAAGCGGATACAGCTGCGTCAGTGGGCTCAGGCCCTATGGGCCCTGACACAACATATAACGTTTTACGTTTTGCGAATCATTTTTTTTAAATGCCTCCATTGACTTACATTACAATTGCGGCAAAATCACGATTTTAATGTAAGTCAATTGAGGCGTTTTTTTTTTAAACAGGCGCGACCTGCAAAATGCTATTTGGTCCTGTGAAATCACCCCAATTGCCTTTTGTTAGCCTGGAGCAGGGGTAGGGAACCTATAGCACAGTTAGCGGTTGGTTCACTAATATACACCGCTCAAGCAGTGCAGCTTAGTGTGGCAGCGCAAGTAACATTTTCATAGTAGGCACACTACTGCTGTAGCACGCACTACTAACTTATTCGCGCTACCCCCAAAACTAACGGCTGCTCCAACTGTCCCACCCTGGATCCTATCAGGTTCAGTGACTTTGTAGGATGAGATCCCTGCAATTTGATTGGCCCAATAGGCTGCCTGTCACTTGACTAGCATCCTATTGGGCCAAAGTGCGGGGATCTCGTCCTACAAAGTGAATCAACCCCCAAGTCAGCTAGCTAATTGTACAAGCTGTTAGTCGGTATTTCTCCTGTCTGGCTCTCGGGGAAATTGCTGATGTTGCTGAAACCCAAGAGAAGCTGAAGACGTGTCTGACACTTCCGCTACCCGGCTGATGAACTGTGTACACATCACCATGGCAACAGGGATGTGAGCCCTCTGCTGCGCATGCGCACTGTCCCAGTTTGAAACCTATTGTATGGCTCTTATAGAATTTTAGAATATGCATCGTTAATGGCTCTCTCAGCCAGAAAGGTTCCTGTTCCCGGCTATAGAGCTTCTGGAATTGTGTGACTGAAACAGCTCCTGCGGGTCTCTACCCTAAAAAACAAAAAAATTGCATCGCGGTGAGAAGGGACCCTTTTACACCAAAAATTGCGATCACCATTTCAAACTTTTTCTTTATTAAAAAATGTGTTTTCTCTGAGATTTTTGGCAGCTTTTAAAAATGCGGACCGGTAGGGTCCACTCACACTTAGAAACGCAAAACGCCGGCGATTTTTGCCAGCGTTTTGCGGGAGTGATTTTGCAGCGGAAAAATCACTGAACGCTGCGGCGATTTTTTCTTGATCGCGTTTAGCGCTTCTATAGCACTAAAACGTGATCGCTGGGAAATCACCTCAAAATGGTGCAGGCTACGCGTTTGCGTTTCACGATATTGGGCGGTTTGCGACGATTAGCGCAAATCGCCCAAGTAAGAACTGGCCCATAGGGTTTTATTACAATAGCTTTATTACACGCTCAGGTGTGAATGGACCTGAACTCAGAATTTCCTCTCTGCTCTAAAAGATTAGCAACAGCATAATAGCCTTTACAGAAAAACATTTCTTTGTTACAGCTGATAGAAATCCTGCAATAAATCTGCAGTGTGACTACTTCCTGCTTTCATGGAAGAAGACATAGGGTTAACATCCCGTGTTTAGCTGCTCTGCCGAGGCAGCCAACTGACACAGCTGAGAGGTAAAATTACACTTGTGATTAATCACAGATGAGGGAGGATTGGACAGGCTAAACTCTCTAAATACACACAGGGTGCATTGCTCTGTTTTCCTTCTGGTCCAAGAGTTCAGCTCCACTTGAATCACGGTGCCCTTGTGATCGGCAAAACATGAGTTCTCTCGGAATGGTGGAACAGGGCCCTGATGGGGGTGTATAGGGAATGGGGGGCATACACAGCGATGGCGGGTGGGGGGGGAGCTTAAGAGTTAATAACTATCCCTGTGGGCCGGTTGATCATTTTTGGCCTTGCTCTCGCATTCATCGTTTAGTTGCAGTTATTTTTGATGAGTGATTAGCATTCAGTTAAATCAACCAGATTTTATTTGTATTTTTGTTTTTCTCCTCAGAGTCTGTCCCTCTGAATCAGTCTGTTTGCGGAGAAACGTCTTTCTGGAAGAGCGAGACGCGTGATTTGCTGCAGCTGTTAGGTATGAAGGAGACGCAGGAGGAGGAGTAAACCTGGATTACACCGTGTAGGATAGGGGGGGGGGGGGCTCCAATGACTAATATACAGTATGTGAGGCCTGACAGGGTAATTGAGATCAGTGGCCAGAAGTCACCGCCTGTCAGCTGCTCTCCTCCTGCACTGGCTGGAGGTTGGTGCCCGGTACCGGCGCGGTACAGGACTACAGTACCCCCCCTTCCACCCCGAGTGGGATCTGAGCACCGCCGCAGCCGCCCTCAGACTCAACGTGTTGCGTTCCCTAGGGCTGGTTGTAGACTTTTTGCTGCTGGAGGCAAACTTGTGAGGATGACCCCCCCCCCCTCAGTATAGGTAGGTAGCCAGGTATAGGTGCCCCCTATATAGGAAGCCAGGTGTAGATGCCCCCAGTATGGGTTAGCCAGGTAGGTTCACCCAGTATAGGTCAGCCAGGTAGATTCCCCTAGTACAGCTCAGCCAGGTAGGTTCCCCCAGTACAGTTCAGCCAGGTAGGTTCCCCCAGTATACGGTAGCCAGGTAGGTTCCCCCAGTACAACTCAGCCAGGTAGGTTCCCCCAGTATAAGGTAGCCAGGTAGGTTCCCCCAGTACAACTCAGCCAGGTAGGTTCCCCCAGTATAAGGTAGCCAGGTAGGTTCCCCCAGTACAACGCAGCCAGGTAGTTTCCCCCAGTACAGCTCAGCCAAGTAGGTTCCCCCAGTACAGCTCAGCCAGGTAGGTTCCCCCAGTACAGCTCAGCCAGGTAGGTTCCCCCAGTACAGCTCAGCCAGGTAGGTTCCCCCAGTACAGCTCAGCCAGGTAGGTTCCCCCAGTACAGCTCAGCCAGGTAGGTTCCCCCAGTACAGCTCAGCCAGGTAGGTTCCCCCAGTACAGCTCAGCCAGGTAGGTTCCCCCAGTACAGCTCAGCCAGGTAGGTTCCCCCAGTACAGCTCAGCCAGGTAGGTTCCCCCAGTACAGCTCAGCCAGGTAGGTTCCCCCAGTACAGCTCAGTCAGGTAGGTTCCCCCAGTACAGCTCAGCCAGGTAGGTCCCCCCAGTATAGGTTAGCCAGGTAGGTCCCGTGAAATGCGTTGTCTTTTTATTGGTGTCCAACAATAAAAATCTTAAAGGGAACCTAAACGGAGAAGGATATGGATTTTTCCTTTTAGATAATACCAGTTGCCCGACTCTCCTGCTGATCCTGTGTCTCTAATACTTTCAGCCACAGCCCCTCAACAAGTATGCAGCAGATCATGTGCTCTGACTGAAGGCAGACTGGATTAGCTGCATGCTTGTTTCAGGTGTGTGATTCGGACACTACTACATCCAATGAGATCAGCAGGGCTGCCAGGCAACTAGTATTGTTTAACAGGAAACATCCATATCCCTCTCAGTTTAGGTTCCCTTTAACCTCTCATCACGAGGTAAGACTGTTCCTATTACCCCCACTCACTACACATTGTATCACAATTGGGGCGCCTCCTCCCATCTTGCATTGTCTCCTCCCCCTTCCCAGAGGTTACCTCTGCGACTACATCCAGTGGTCCTTTGCTTTTTCTGGAGTGGGACCCACGTTGATCCAACTGTGCCCGAAATTATGGTTGTCTATAGCAACCCTCGTTTGTGAGTAGTTGTTTCTTTACATCTCACAGAAATACTGCACTATTGGCGCTCCTGGTGCTCTTTTTGTCTCCTTTCCTTACTGGTACCCGGTTTTCCAAACCGGAAACTCATCTACCGAACCTCCCAGAACTTTTCAAAAGTATTCATCGGCCATCGACTTTCGCGCTGTTGACTTTGTGGTTGGTTCGGCGGTGGATCGGGAATTTCCGGCGTGACGCGACGCAGTTATGGGCCCTTTCACATGAGCAGTTGAACTGTGTGCTCAGCAAGCAGTTACCAGGCAGCAGTCAGCAGTTACCAGGCAGCAGCGAGCAGTTACCAGGCGGCAGCGAGCAGTTACCAGGCGGCAGCGAGCAGTTACCAGGCGGCCGTGAGCAGTTACCAGGCGGCCGTGAGCAGTTACCAGGCAGCCGTGAGCAGTTACCAGGCAGCCGTGAACAGTTACCAGGCAGCAACGAGCAGTTGTGAGAGTTTGAAAGGCATTTCACTGCCTATCAACAGTTCGTGGAAAAGAGCCTCTTTTCCACGAACTGTTGATAGGCAGTGAAATGCCTCTCAAACTCTCACAACTGCTCGCTGCTGCCTGGTAACTGCTCACTGCTGCCTGGCAACTGCTTGTTTAGCACACAGCTCAACAGTTCGTGGAAAACAGTGAGCTAGGCCCCATTGCCTTGCATTGCTGTTGCGTACCCTGCGGTAAAACGGTAACACAATGCAGATTTTCAATGCAACTGTAAAAGGGACCTCTTTTTGACACTCTGGACTGTAGACCCACATGGTAGACCAGGCACAGCGACTGTTAATCTCCCTTCCTGTCTGCCGCTCACGCCTCTCCGCGGTCTTCATGTCTCCGGTCTCTAAAAGGATTACGAGAGTGAAGTCCGGCGTTAGGGATTCTCATGAGGCCCTTTATTTGGGTCTGAGGGCTTAGCGTGCGCCTTTTATCCTGCCTGGCAGCTGCGTGCGCAGTATGGCTCAGGCTTCGCGCCATCTGCTCGAGACGTTCGTACGGTAGATATCCCAATCACCGACAATATGTGGCGACATTTGCAGAGCGCGCTGTCATGCAGGATGTGGTGTATGTTTAGCGGGATTAATCTTCTGCTTTCTTAGCCTAGTTTTACTCCGATGGACGCGATAGCAGGCCCCACGCCACGGTCGCCTGCTCTGAGAAGCGCACGGCTATAGAGACTCGGATGCATGCTGCGGTAATGCAGTCGCGATTCAGACGGCAAGCCTATTGATGGGATAGACAGCGTTTCCTCGTTCAAATCCCTGGCGGAGAAACACTATGGATCCCGCAGCTGTGGAAATAGGGCATAAGATGAAACGTGGGCAGATGAGACTTTAAGAATTAGAATGTCAGGAGTCGGAAAATATCATATGTATGAAAATATCAGATGTACTGAGCACACACTAGGGTGAGACCTAGTTCACACTACAAATCGTGATTGCACCCGGAAAAATCACTAAACAGTGGTGATTTTGGCAAAATCGCGTTTAGTGCTTCTATAGCACTGAAACGCGATCGCCTGGAAATCGCCTGAAAATGGTTATGCAATTGCGTTTGGCGTTTTTGCCCATTTTCGGGCGATTTGCGGTGATTAGCGCAAATTGCCCAAGTAAGAACGGGCCTATAGGGCTTCATTACGCTAGCACTTTTTAAAAGCGTTTGAGCATTTTGCCGAAATGACGGCAAATCGATCTAGTGTGAATGGGGCCTAAGAGCTTTTGTGAGCAGTTTTGTGAAGCATTTAGGCGTAATGAAACCCTATGGGCCCGTTCTTACTTACTTGGGCCCAAAAACGCCAAACGCAAACGCATAGCCTGCACCCTTTTCAGGCGATTTCCAGGGGATCGCGTTTCAGTGCTATCAAACGCAATCACGCCAAAATCGCCGCACTGTTCAGTGATTTTTCCACGTGAAATCGTGGAAAAATCACTCCTGCAAAACGCCGGCAAAAATTGCCGCCGTTTTGAAAACGCAGGTGTGAATAGAGCCTTACTGTTTTTTGCAAGCAATTTTGCATGAGTTTTTGTTTTGCGATTTGCAATTTTGTGTGCAGACAAACAGGTAGTGCACTCTGTGACTTGGAACGGAATGATTTTTAAAGCAATTTTGCCCAAAAAAACGCTCACATAATCGGAAAAGGTTATCGCAATCACTAGCTATTTGTGATAGCGCTTTCCAAGCGATTTTGGGAGCGATTTCCCTGCTCCTATACAATACATTGGAATGGAAACGCTCCCAAAAGGCTGCATGTCCTGCGAAATGCGCTCCCTAAACGCTTTCATTCGCTCTAGGGGGTTCCAGGCCTTAAAGCGATTTGCGGTTTTACTATACCTTGCATTGAAGCGCAATCGCCTAGAAAACGGTGCAGGACCCGCGTTTGCAATTGCAAAGAAAGCTCATCGCTCACGTGAGAACACTCACCTTGGATTTCATTATACAAGCGCTTTTATAGCGATTTTAGGAATGCTATCACAGCAGTTATCACGCGAGCTGCTGTGTGCAAAGGTTATCACGCAAGCTGCTGCGCGCAAAGGTTATCACGCAAGCTGCTGTGCGCAAAGGTTATCACGCGAGCTGCTGTGCGCAAAGGTTATCACGCGAGCTGCTGTGCGCAAAGGTTATCACGCGAGCTGCTGCGTGCAAAGGTTAGCGCGCAAACAGCGTTACATTGCGTGATAAGTGAAGGTTTGCGCGCGATCATGTGCACTCTTCACGTGAAAAGCGCACGTGATCGAGCGCAAACCTTCGCTTATCACGCAATGTAACGCCGTCAGTGCGTCAACTCGCGTGATAACTGCTGTAATAGCAGTTATCACACTTTAGTGAATCCCGCCCATATTATGAACAAGCCCTAAGGCCTCTTTCACACGACAGAATTTTTTGTGCTAATATTTGCCAGTTCGATTTCGCCGCACACCTAATGCAAGGAAATGGCATCGCATTCGACGTGCGTTGCTGGGCAAATTTTCGCATCCAAAATGAACGGACTATACAAATGTTTTTTTTTTTTTTTTGCAACCGACGTGTGATCCACATACAATTTCATGTTTATTCACTTCATTGGTATGCATGGAAAAATGACAATGCAAAAATTTGCACTAAAACACACACAAAAAAGAATCTGAATCGAAAAATCACAAAAACGCAGAATGACAAATACATAGAAAATGCAGAAAAATGCCATCGGAAAACGCAGGGATAAGGCACCCTATAAATCACGGCCGTTTTGATGCATTTTGGTGGAAAAACTGCCGGCGTTCAGCTTTATTTCGCATTCTATGAGTTTTTCGAATGTAAATGTATTTTGCTGCGATTTGTTACACGCACACAGACATATTTCCAAAATAAAACATTCCATGCAAAACTTGCACATGTAAATGCAGCGCAACATAATTTAATGTGGACCTGAAGGCCTCTTTTCCACGAACTGTTGATAGGCAGAGAAATGCCTCTCAAACTCTCACAACTGCTCACTGCTGCCTGGTAACTGCTCGCTGCTGCCTGAAAACTGCTCGCTGCTGCCTGAAAACTGCTCGCTGCTGCCTGAAAACTGCTCACTGCTGCCTGAAAACTGCTCACTGCTGCCTGAAAACTGCTCACTGCTGCCTGAAAACTGCTCACTGCTGCCTGAAAACTGCTCACTGCTGCCTGAAAACTGCTCACTGCTGCCTGAAAACTGCTCACTGCTGCCTGAAAACTGCTCACTGCTGCCTGAAAACTGCTCACTGCTGCCTGAAAACTGCTCACTGCTGCCTGAAAACTGCTCACTGCTGCCTGAAAACTGCTCACTGCTGCCTGAAAACTGCTCACTGCTGCCTGAAAACTGCTCACTGCTGCCTGAAAACTGCTCACTGCTGCCTGAAAACTGCTCACTGCTGCCTGAAAACTGCTCACTGCTGCCTGAAAACTGCTCACTGCTGCCTGAAAACTGCTCACTGCTGCCTGGTAACTGCTTGCTGAGCACACAGCTCAACAGTTTGTGGAAAAGAGGCCTAAAGGACACATTAACTAGGAGGGTAATGGGGGATGCCATATTTCTTACCTTTAAAACAATGCGCATTGCCTGGCTGTTCTGCCGATCCTCTGCCACTAATACTTTTAGCCATAGACCCTGAACAAGCATGCAGCAGATCAGAGGTTTCTGACGTTATTGTCAGATCTGACAAGATTAGCTGCATGCTTGTTTCAGGTGTGTGATTCAGACACTACAGCAGCCAAAGAGATCAGCAGGGCTGCCAGACAACTGGTATTTTTTAAAAGGAAATAAATATGGCAGCAAATTGCGTTTTTGTGAATTTGCATTAGCTGCACATTTCTGCAGAAAAAAAAAAAACCCAGACGCCTACATGTATGGTTATTCCCCATGCCAGACATGCGATTCGCATACAATCTAAGTCAGTGGGAATTGCGAATTGTCACATTTTGAATGCAAACATTGACACATGCATTTGACATGAATTTCCTACCATTTCATGTAAAAATAACTTCATTGGTATGCATGGGAAAAAAATCAGAATGCGAAAATTTGCATAAAAATGCATACAAACAAAACAAGATTTGGAAGCAAAAAAAATGTAAATACGCGGGAAACGTGGCTCGCTGGGATATGTATAACGGCTACCTAAGGGCCCTTTTCCACCAGCCACTTTGCAATCGTGTTTTGGGAGCGCCGCTATTTTGCCCGCATTAGGTTTTTGATTAGCCAGCGGGTGAGAATACGCCCGTTTTAAATGTTGAAAATCGCAATTGGCATTTCTGCGTGTTTGCGAAGCTGATCGCAAGCTTCGCTGGAAAAGGGCCCTTAATGCTTTATTTTTTTAATTAAACAATCTGTATGGACTGGTGCACACCAGAGCGGTTCGTGAGCGTTTTAAAAGCGCTAGCGGCTTGAAAACCGCTTGGCTAAGTTCGTTTTTTTCCACAAACGCAAACTCGGGGGCTGCAGCATTTTTTAGATTTCCGAGGCGTTTCTGCCTCAATGTTAAAGTATAGGAAAGTGGAAAACCTCTCTGAGAAACGCTAGATCAGAGCGGTTCTCCGGGCGTTTTTGTTACAGAAGCTGCTCAGTAACAGCTTTAGTGGGTAGTGGCTGGATAGTGTACTGGTTAAGGGCTCTGCCTTTGACGTGGGAGACCAGGGTTCGAATCCTGGCTAGGTCAAGTACCTATTCAGTAAGGAGTTCAAGGCAAGACTCCCTAACACTGCAGGGTGGCCTCTTGAGCGCCTCCCCGTGGCTGCAGCTCTTGAGCGCTTTGAGTCCGACAGGAGAAAAGCGCTATACAAATGTTTGGATTATTATTATATTTAGGCACCATTCACACTTAAAAGCGCAAAACGTTTCGCGGGAGTGATTTTTCCCGCGATTTAACACAGAAAAATCACTGGACACTGCAGTGATTTTCCCGCGATCGCGTTTACCGCTTCTATAGCACTGAAACGCGATTGCCGGGAAATCGCCTGAAAGTGGTGCAGGCTACACATCTGTGTTTGCCGATTTGCATTAATCGCCGGCTATTAACGCAAATCGCCCAAGTAAGAACGGGCCCATAGGGTATTATAGCAGTAGTGCTTTCAAACGCGCGAGCGCTTAAGCGTTTTTCTTGAAATCGCCGGCAAAACGCTGTAGGTAAACATGCCTAGAATCGCTCTGAAAATCTGCTTCAAAAACCTCTAGCGTTAGCAGATCTGCGAGAGGTTTTTGGTGTGCACCGGGCCTCTACCACACTTTAGTGGCTAGTTTGAGAATCGCGATGACATCACTGCATGCCCCCATTACACACAGACACCCCTCGGTGGAAGCAGGGGGGGCCTGTAAACCCTCCGGGGCCTCCTTTCTGCATAACAAATACCCGTTGTCACCACAGCGGAAGGCATTGAGGAGATATATGAGCTGGCAGAGGCCGGAGCACCATCCATCTCCTGCATCCAGGCCAGCCCTGGCAGGGTAAATAAAGATCCGCTGTCTGAACTCCCAGCATCCAGGGACCCCTCTGTACACAAATCTGTCACCAGCAGAGGAATATCCAGGCCAGGGGACCCCTCCCCTCAGTGACAGGCCTGTTATATGAAGCCACTGAGGCCTGTGTGGTCCGGAATTCAGATCTACATCATTTCATTCATCTGTCTGAGGCCAAAGCGCCACTCCTGCATAGCTCCCAACCAGAGCCGGATCATTCACAAGGCAAACCTTGGCAGTTGCCTAGGGCCTGGAGAGAGGCTAGGGGCCTGGTTGACGCTAGCCCCCACCAAATCTTACCAAAAAAGTCAGGTGACCATCAGCGGTGTGCAAAACCTGCTATCTTGCCTGGGGCCCCCATTTCATCTTAAAGAGGAACTCCAGTGAAAATAATGTAATACAAAAAAGTGCTTCATTTTTTTCAATAATTATGTATAAATGATTTAGTCAGTGTTTGCTCATTGTAAAATCTTTCCTCTCCCTGATTTACATTCTGACATTTATTACATGGTGCCATTTTTACTGTTGGCAGGTGATGTAGCTGCTGCATGCTGTTTTGGCAGTTGGAAACAGCTGTAAACAGCTATTTCCCACAATGCAACAAGGTTCACAGACAGGAAACTGCCAGGAGTACCACGGTCCTCAGAGTTTCTTGTGGGAGGGGTTTCCCCACAATATCAGCCATACAGCTCCCCCTGATGGTCTGTTAGTGAAAAGGAATAGATTTCTCATGTAAAAGGGGGCATCAGCTACTGATTGGGATAAAGTTCAATTCTTGGTCGGAGTTTCTCTTGAAAGGACCTCTGAAGCGAGAGAGATATGGAGGCTGCCGAATTTATTGCCTTTTAACCACTTGAGGACCGCGGTGTTAAACCCCCTAAAGACCAGTCCATTTTTTTTGTAATTGGGCCACTGCAGTTTAAGGCCTCGCTGCAGGGACGCAAAAGCCCCCCACCCCCTTTTCTCTCCACTAACAGAGCTCTCTGTTGGTGGGTCTGATCGCTCGCCAGTTGTTTTTTAATAAATATTTATTTTATTTTTTAGTACATTTCACCTTTTTTTTTTTTTAATTTGTTTTATACCCCTCCCTCCCCCCCCTCCGCCAGCCAATCAGGGTGATCGGCTGTCGTAGGCATCAGCCTATGACAGCCGATCACCTCTGTGCCTCTGGAGGGGACAGCCGTGTCACACACGCAGCGCTGTACAATGTTTATTGATGGCACTTCCGCCGTCTAACAGTCTCAGAGCGGCGATCTGGGAGACTGAAGGCGGATGCGGAGATGCGTGCGCATTGGCGCGCACAATCTCCTGCTAGCCCCATAGAAGGCCGTTCACACCAATCGGCATGGAGCGGTCCTGGGGCAGCCGCGTTTTGGCGTGGAGCTGTCGGCAAGGAGCTATGCAATACCAATTGTCTGGCTGTCGTGCTGATCCTCTGCCACTAAGACTGGGCTCACATAGGGCACAGGGTGAAAAAGGAGCGTTTTATGCAGGCGCGTGGGCGATTTTGTAATGCGGTTTCACTGCGTTTGTGATGTGTTTGCGTTTAACGCAGATACGTTTTGCATGCGTTTTAATGCGTTTGCGGTTCGCATATGTAAAACGCATATGCGTTTTGTATGCGTTTTTATATTTACATTTATGCAAATCATCAGGAAGACAACAGGAAGCAGAAACATATCAGAAATCTTTATTTTAAAAAAATGCATGAAGAAAAACGCATCAAAAACGCAATACAAAACGCAATACATTGCGTTTCCATTGACTTTCATTATGTGCGTATTGGCAGCTATCCTGCACAATATGCAACAAAGCCAGCGTTCTTGAAAGGCATACTGTAAATCGCAGTCCCTGCATCCCGTTTACTAACATTGCTGCATAAAATGATGTTTCTGATATGTGTGCACCCAGCCTTATACTTTTAGCCATAGCCCCTGAACAAGCATGCAGCATGACAAGATTAGCTGCATGCTCATTCCTGGTGTGATTCAAACACCACTCCAGCCAAATAAATCAGCAGGGCTGCCAGGCAACTGGTATTGTTTAAAAGGAAATAAATACGTCAGGCCCTTCGAGAGTCTGCTTATAGGGAAATTACCATGGGAAGCTCGTGAGATAACCAAAAGACACCAAAAGTCGCGTCCGCCAAACGTGGTGCTAATGGAAAGTCGTCAACCAGCGTGGACGGCACATAAAACACCATTGCAGAAGAGTTGTCCAACATGACACAGAGTAACGATCTTACCAATTCTATGTTTTATATGGTACTGCCCAGTGGCGTAACTAGAACTCACTGGGCCACCCTGCAAAACTTTGGATGGGGTCCCCCCTTGACTCTGCATGGCACTGAATAGGGGCTGTGTACAAATCTTTGTCTGCAAAACTTTGTATGATTCCTTACTAGTGGCTGAGCAGATGCAGTCATGAGAACAATTGTGCAGAGAACAGACATTTTTTTCTCTCCATGCCCTTAGCTGTCAGTCTCTAAGGACAGGGAAAAGAAACTTCTCCCTCCCACGGGTCCCCCTGCAGCTGCATTCCTTGCAGGTTCTATTGTTACGCCCCTGGTACTGCCTAAAGTATATTTTCTGTATATTCACTCAGTTTACTCTTAGTACTACATACAGCAGATTTGCTAAGATTGGATCATTAGTTGTCACCATAAGGCAACCAAGGTGTTGCCACAACCATACGGTTGTGTTCATGGTATTGGTGCGTTACCGACCATAGAACGCTGTCCAGGCATGCTATATGGGGGTGGAACTCTGCCTGGCGTCACCTGCCAATCACAGCCTTAGCCGCCTCCCCGCACCTTCCTGATCGCAATTGACATCCGAGTTGTACATTCCTGCAAACATCTAGTTTTATTCAACACGACCGGCTCGTTAGAAGCAGCGAAGGCCGTAACTCATGCTAAGCTGGCTGCCGTTAAGGAAAAATAAATTGCTTTTTTCTCCCAAAAATTAATTCATCTGCCAGCCACATGGACTATGAACAATGCCTGTAGCAGCGGTCGGGGGGCAGCTGAGGTTACGCGTTCGCGTTTTCTCAGCTCTGTGAAACTTTTGCAACCAATCCTTTGATGCGATCGGGAATAAAAAAAAAGTTGCCAGGCTGCTAGAAAACGATTAAATGAATAAAACCTTTGTGTGGGAGTAATGTTCCTTCCAAACAAAAACCCCAAAACCTGAAATAATCTACAAGGTAGACAGAAAAGATTATATCAACATAAAACCCACAACACGTTTCGGGGGTTTTGGTCCTTTGGAAATGTGTGAGGATAGTGTACTGTTTGCCCTCATTATTTGTTTGTATGTGTTCTTTCTATTGTTTAATTCATTGATGCACCCTGGAAGCCTCTTATAATTCTGTATATAGGCACTGTGATCACAAATGATCCGAGGAAGCGCACGAGCACATGCAAAACGCGTTTTTGTGCTAGAATAAAACCCTTTTCCAGTAACACTGGTCTTATTCTTGAGGAGAGGAGAGGTAAGACCAACAAAAAATCTCCTTTTTTTTTAAACTAGTGTCGGGATAGTGTAATGGTTAAGGGCACTGCCTTTGACATGGGCGACTAGGGTTGGAATCCTGGCTAGGGTCAGTACCTATTCAGTAAGGAGTTCAAGGCAAGACTCCCTAACACTGCAGGGCAACCTCTTGAGCGCTCCCTTAGTGGCTGCAGCTCTTGAGCACTTTGAGTGCGACCGGAGAAAAGCGCTATACAAATGTTCGGATTATTATTATAAACTGCTTTTAAGAGGTTTATAGCAGGGATGGTTCGTAGTCAGCCAACTTCGCTACGCTGGAACTACGCGTAGTTTTACGCAATTACGCTTCGGCAAACTACGGATTCGAAATCAAATATTCGCTTCATATGCATTTCATAGACTACGCGTGAAAGTACGCAATTACGCGTAGTGCGAAGCGTAGTGTATGCAGATGCTTATGCCCGCATGAAGAAAATTTTACACATTAATTCCTCTTTAATTGGTTATATTGGGAACTCTTCTATGCGTACATTCCTCTTTCCAATGCGTAAATTTGTAAGCATACAATCGCACGCGGAAAATTAGACGCGAATAATGCATTCGTAGTTCACTACGCAATACACATGCTAACTACGCATAGTGGGCATAAGCTACGCGTAACAGTACTTCACTACGTGTAAATTCGTACGCGTAGTTTTGAACCATCAACTACGATGCGTAGCTGCGAACTACGATGCGTAAATTCGCACTGGCGTAGTTTCTGCTCATCCCTGATTTATAGATACCGGGTGCCTTCACCATTTTGTTATTGTCGGTCTTAGATTTCTGAACTATTATACAAGTCTGTAAAATTGCGTGCAGCGTGCATGCAGAAGCCTGGCAGCTGAAAGTCAGGACAGTGCATGCGCTGTGCAAGGGTGGGACCTGGAGGGAAAGGTGAAAGAGGAATCAACAGATCAAGAGTGGGCCAAAAAACAAATGCTTAGGGCTTGTTCACACTTAGGGCGTTTTCGTCTTTTTTTTTAAGCGCCGGCGGTTTTGAAAATCGCCCTAAAAGCACTTGTGCAATGATTCCCTATGAGAGTGTTCACATCTGAGCGTTTCGATTGCTTTCCATTGACCAAAGCGCTGCCTGCACCATTTTCTGACCATTTGGCTCAATGGAAGGTACAGGGAAATCGCTAAGCGCTTGAAAAATCGCTTTGTATAGCAATTTCCGCAGCGCTTTTAAGAATAAATACATTGTATTTATTATTTTCCTCGTCAGAGTTCACTTCCTGATAGGGATGGTCGTAGTCAGCCAACTTCACTACGCTGGAACTGCGCGTAGTTCTACGCAATTACGCTTCACAAAGTACGGTTTCGAAATCAGAAGCGTCAATACGTTTGCATTTTGTAGACTACGCGTTAAAATACGGAAGCTTCGCGTAGTGTAGTTGATGCGGACGCTTACGCCTTTATGCGGAAAAAATTCCGCAATATTCCGCTAACTATGCGCATGGGTGAACTAATATATGCGTACATTCCACCTTCCAATGCGGAATTGTATACGTATAGAAGGGCAATAATGTTTCTGCGCATGCGCAATGATCCGTATAGACGCAGTTACCGCAAGCGTAGTTGACTTCGCAATACATACGTCAACTACGCGTAGCAGGCGAAGCTTCGAATGGCGGTACTACGACTACGCGGAAATATTTACTCGATGTTTTTAAACTTCGTCTATTAACTACGATGCGTAGTTGTGGACTACGACGAGTAGATTCGTGCTGGCGTAGTTTACGAGCAACCCTGCTTCCTGACTGAGGTCAGGAAGTGAAAAAAATGAATCACTCAGCAAAAGCGCTTAGAAAAGCACTTTACAAAAAAAATCACTAACGCACAGGTAAGCGTCGGGAGGCGCTAAAAAAAACGCGCACAAAAACGCAAGCGCGAACGCTGGCGATTTATGATGTGCACAAGGCCTAAATATGGTTTGCCTTCTAAAAACAGAAGGAATTTGCGATAATTCAGAACATCTGTGGTTACCCACAATGCACCGCTACTGAATATGCAAATGATCTCTTTATGCCCCTGTAGCCAGGCTAGCATCCAGAACCGCAGGTGTATAGCGAGCCTATAGCTTTAGATTTTACACAGCCATATCAAACCCACATGCAGACAGCCGGTTTTGGAAAAACCCACAATTAAAAATGGACAGCATGCGGACTGATATGTATATAGCTCCCAACTGTCCCTCTTTTAGAAGGACGGTCCCTCTTTGAAGACTCTGTCCCTCTGTCTGCCTCATGTGTCCCTCTTTCAGGACTGATATACAGATCTGTGTAAATATATGTATTTTATCTACTGAAAAATGTGTTTACTTGACTCTAAACTGTATTCCCATCCTTTAAATTGATATATTTCTTATTTTTAAATGTTATTATTAAAGAAAACCTGAACTGAAAATTAAAAGTAAAAATAAACATACACATGTCATACTCACCTCCCATGTAGTCTACTTATCAATCTCTTTCTCCTCTTCCGCATCCTGTTTGTGCACTGTAATCAAAGGAATTCTCTATCCACCATTTTGAAAATGGCCATTACCCCATAACAGCTTTCTGGTCAGCACACAGTTAGGGCTCGTTTCCACTGATGCGGTGCGGAATCGCCTGGATTCCACCCCGGACGAAATCGCATGCGGATGCGTTTCCGCATGCGGATTTCCCCGCGATTTCGCATGGCAAGGAGCCAGGCGAATTTAACCATGTCACTGCCTGTGCAAAGTTCCATTGCATTTCATGCGAAATCGCGGGGAAATCCGCATGACAAAGCCGCATGCGATTTCCCTATTTAAAGCATTGCGGGGGATTCGCCCGCATTCCTGCCGCACGCGAAATCTGATGGCTCTGCCGTGCAGATTTCCCCCGCACGCCAAAACGCACCAGCATGACGCACACTTGGAAACTATGCCATCCACTTGTATTGACTATGCGAATCCGCATGCGGTGCCTGCATGCGGATTCGATATAGTGGAAACGAGCCCTTAAACTGTAACATCGTCCACTTGAGCCACAGGGAAACATGGACATTACCGGGCACATCAGTTGTCCTCTCGGCTATAACTGACAGCAACTGATATATAACTGACAGCAACTGATACATTTCAGTTCTGACAAAATGTTGTCAGAACTGGAAGGGATTATTGTTTGAAGAAAATGGTGAGCTTCTGAGAGGAACTGATGGCGAGGTAACTATATCATGTTCATTTGAAGCTACCTCATGTGTTTATTTTAAATAATTTTACTCAGTTCAGGTTCCCTTTAAGGAAAATGAACCAGGATAAAAAGGACCAGTGGGATTTGAATTATAAAACAACATAGTTTTTAAATTAAATCCTTAAATTATGCGTGACTAGGGTTGTATTGGAGGCATGATTAGGGTGTGGTTTAAATGTCCCGCTTTCTGATCTCAAAAAGTTGGAAGATATGTGATATTCATCAAGTAATTTGGCTACTGCAAGTGTGGCGTTCAGCCCCATTAGCAATACCAGCCCACATGATCCATTAGTTTAGGAGGGTACTGTAGATATTCGCATATAAGCCAAATTTTCGGGACAAAAAAAGTGTCCCAAAAGTGTGTGTGTGTGCGTGTTCTTTACAGTAAGAGTGATTGAGATGTGGAATGCATTGCCACAGGAAGTCGTTATGGCAAACTCTATACCTGCATTTAAAGGGGGCTTAGATGCTTTCCTTGCGTTGAAAGACATCCATGGCTACAATTACTAGGTAATGCCTAATGATGTTGATCCAGGGATTTTATCTGATTGCCATCTGGAGTCAGGAAGGAATTTTTCCCTTTTGGGGCTAATTGGACCATGCCTTGTAAGGGTTTTCCGCCTTCCTCTGGATCAACAGGGATATGTGAGGGAACAGGCTGGTGTTGTACTTTATACTGGTTGAACTCGATGTCTTTTTTTCAACCCAAATAACTATGTAACTGTGTGGGGGTGTAGTCACCTCTCCTCACAGCATCTCACCTGGAGCTCTGCTTGCTAGATGACAGTTTCCTCTTGTCCCAGGGAGCCACTTCCTGTTTCCCTTTCAGTTCCATACTGGGCCACTAGATGTCAGCAGCAAGTAAAACACTGCAAGGGAGATGGGAAAATGGCTGCCCACAGACCAGAAGACACTGAATCCTGGATCTGTAGCAAGTACAGAACTGCAAGGGAGAGAGGAAGATGGCCGACAGGAGAGGTAGCTGTATGTACACTTCACAATGTACTGCAGTAACTGCACCACTTACATAGCTCCCAACTGTCCCTCTTTTAGAGGGACGGTCCCTCTTTGGGAACCCTGTCCCTCTGTCTCTTTTTCCTCCTCATTTGTCCCTCTTTATAGACTTTGTCCCTCTTTATAGACTTTGTCCCTCTTTCTATGTAAATATATATATATTTCTCTACAAAAAAAATGTGTTTGACTCTAAACTGTATTCCCATTCTTCTTTAAATTGATAAATTACTAATTTTAAATGTTAATATGAAGGAAAATGAACCTGGATAGAAAGGTCCAATTTGGTTCGAATTATAAAACAACATATTTTTCTTTTGAAATCTTTATGGTATGCGCAACTAGGGGTTTTCCAGGGGCGTGTTAAGGGTGTGGCAGGGGCGTTGCTTAAGTGTCCCTCTTTCTCATCTCAAAAAGTTGGGAGGTATGCACTTACACTGCATAATCATACGCAATATACCCTCTGCAAGCATGCTTCATATGCACCACACACTGTACCACATACAGGGGCAGGACTGGGGGGAGACATTGGAGGGGGTCGGCTTATCCAGGGGTCACACAATAGTGGGGTGTTTCAGGGGCAGAAGTTGGGGGCGTCAGCCTTATACGCCAGTATATACCGTACCCTGTGGAGGGTAAGCCGAGTCATTCTCCAAAACACCCCCCCCCCCC
This sequence comes from Hyperolius riggenbachi, assembly GCF_040937935.1. NCBI lineage: Eukaryota > Metazoa > Chordata > Amphibia > Anura > Hyperoliidae > Hyperolius > Hyperolius riggenbachi. Next base: position 248,915,410 of record NC_090656.1, read on the forward strand.
CCCCCCCCGAGTACCCTTGTCCAAGGTTATAGAGATTACATAATTCAACAAGTGAGTCACAAGGTGAAGCATAAGCCACTAACACTACAAGAGCCAAGTCCCCAGACTGGGTGACATCTGACCAGACTTCATTTCTCTCTGGGGAGCTCTCTGTACTGCACTGCAGCAAAACTAGGCCTCTCTTGTATTGACAAAACTTGGCAGTTACAACACCAGGTGGCGCTCTTCATACAAATGTTTCTTTGTCATAGCATTTTGCTTCTATACAGTATATATTGATAGTCATTATAAACACTTCCTACAGCTGTATGTTGCTGTATATTGGTATGGAGCCCCGCTGGCCCACTGAGGCTTAGCCTAGGCTTTTTATTATGAAGAATTTGCCTCCCAGAGCATTCTGGCAGAGAAGAGATCTTTTCTACTGGTTTTAGAACTGTCTGTAAACAACCCCTCCCCCCAAACATTCTGCAGGGCTGCACCTGACAGCAGTAAAGATGTCGCCACCATGTGATAATTGTCAGAAGGTAAATCAGGTAAAGGAAATATTATACAATGGGCAAACACTGACTAAATCATTTGTAATGAATACAGTATTGTTAAAAAAAAAAAAAATTGCAATTTTATTCACTGTTATTTTGACTACAGGTCCTCTTCAATACTAAACTGAAAATTACGAATTGGCAGGTGAATTGTAAACCCCATATTGAGAGTTCAAATCCTGCCAAAAAAATACTGATTCATGAAACCAAACGCCTTGCCAAACCTCCAAACATAAGCACCTCCTCCCTCGTTCGTTTTTAAAAGTGGACCTGAACTCTTGCACAGGACAGAAGGAAAACACAGAGAAATCCACCCTGTATGTATTCACAGAGTTTAGCCTGTCTAATCCCCCCTCATCTGTGACTAATCACAGCTGTAATTTGCTCTCTCAGCTGTTTCAGCTGGCTGCCTCGGCAGAGCAGCTAATTTGTAAACGCAGGATGTTAACCTTATGTCTTCTACCATGAAAGCAGAAAGAAGACGCACTGCAGAGTTATTGCAGGATTTCTATCATCTGTAAGGGCTTGTTCACTTATAAAAATCGAAATCGGTGACTCTAGCGATGTTTTTTTTTTTTGGGGGGGGGGGGTCCCCTTCCGGCACTTGCCTGCGCGCTTTGATTTTGTGAAAGCGCTTTTGCAGAGCGATTTGTTTTTTCACTCCCTGACGTCAGTCAGGAAGTGAACTCTGACCTGGAAAAGAATAAATACAATGTATTTATTCTTAACTAGTGACCTAAGCCCGTGTGAACACAGGCTCTAGGTCTGTCATCACCGCGTTCCGCGTGCGCATGCACCCGCCGGTTGCGCGCCTGCCGCGCTTGCCCATACCCGCTGGTCGCACGCTCTCTCACCCGCCCGCCCGTCCACCCTGCGTCTTGTCCTAACGGCTGTCAGTGCTTGACATGCGCAGTAGTGCAAAAGCCCTAACACACGGACAGGATATAGGGACACTTGTGTTTTATTAGGTAGGATAGCGCTGGGGAAATCCCTATACAAATCGCTTTTTCAAGCGTTGTACTACTTTCCTATGCCTTCCATTATAGGGAAATCACCCCAAAAATGGTGCAGGCAGCGCTTGGCTGAGCGGATTGGAACCGAACCGCTCAGATGTGAACTCTCTCATAGGGAATCATTATACAAGCGCTTTTAGGGCGATTTTGAAAATCGACAATGCTTCAAAAAGGGCGAAAACGCTCTAGGTGTAAACGAGCTCTAAGAAAGAAATGGTTTTTTTTAAAGAATATTATGCTGTTGCCCATCTTTTAGAGCAGAGAGGAAATTTTTGGGTTAATGCTGTATATTGTAATTACGATCGTTTTCATAATGGAAATGAATTGGAATTTAGTGTTTAAAGGGGAACTGAAGAGAGAGGTATATGGAGGCTGTCATGTTTATTTCCTTTTAGACAATACCAGTTGCCTGGCAGCCCTGCTGATCCTCTGCCTCTAATATTATTAGCCATAGCCCCTGAACAAGCATGCAGCAGATCAGGTGTTTCTGACATTGTCAGATCTGACAAGACTAGCAGCATGCTTGTTTCTGGTGTGATTCAGGCACTTCTGCAGAGAAATAAACCAGCAGGGCTGCCAGGCAACTGGTATTGATTAAAAGGAAATAAATATGGCAGCCTCCGTATACCTCTTACTTCAGTTCCCCTTTAATGCAGAAATTCGTCCGTTCTCTAAATTGTGTTCCAGCCCAGAGCCTCCTGATACATTTAAAGTGACAGCACGTGCAGGGACCTTTGCATTATCAGATATTGCAAGGCCCAAAACCAAGTGTCTCAGCATGCCTGACCGCTAAGTGCACCATGGCAAAGAGCACCTGTCTTAGAAGTGGCTGCAGGTAGAGCCTCCTGATACATTTTAAAGTGACAGCACGTTCAGAGACCTTTGCATTATCACGTTTTTCACATGCAAATTCGCATAGGCAATACAAGTGAATGGGACTGTTTCCACTTGTCAGGATTCCTTTGCGTTTTTCTGTGCAGAAAAAATTCGCATGGCAGAGCCATCAGAATTCGCATACCGCATAACGCTATGCGAATCGCATACAATGTATTTAACCTTCCTGGTGTATGCCGCGCAGGAAGATATCTCAGCCCCTGGTGGGGCGATTTTCTTCATTTAAAATGCTGTACGCGCAGCTAGCACTTTGCTAGCCGCACGTACAGCTCGATCGCCGCCGCTCTGCGGCGATCGCCCGCACGCAGCGGCAGAAGAGGGCCCCCCCCCCGCCAGAGCCCTGCGCTGCCCGGACCAATGAGTTCCGGGCAGCTCTATGGGCTGGATCAGAGGCGTGTGACGTCAGGACGTCAGCTGACGTCCATGACGTCATTCCGATCGTCGCCATGGCGACAGGAGAAGCCAAACAGGGGAACGCGTTATATACGCGTTCCCCTGTTTGCTATTGATGCCGGCGACGATCGCACTAGAGGGACACATGCGCCCTCTAGTGGTGTTTCATGTAGCTACCACTCTGGTAGCTTTACATGAAACAAAAAAAAAAAAAAAAGGATTTTTGCCTTTTTGGCAAAAACAATTAACCGCCAGGAGGGTTAATAGGAAATTCGCATGAGGTTTGGGTATGCAAAAATTCGTATAGAAACAATGGAAAAGCACACCAGCACTGCCATGGTTAAATTCGCATACATCGTCATCCATGCGAATTTTCATTTCAAAATTCGCATAGACCCGCATGCGAAATTCGCATCCGCATGCAAATTTTTACCGCGCCGATTCGCACCGCACAAGTGGAAATGCAGCCTCATTGCAAGGCCCAAAACCAAGTGTCTCAGCATGCCTGACCGCTAAGTGCACCATGGCAAAGAGCACCTGTCTCAGAAGTGGCTGCAGGTCGAGCCCCCTGATATATTTAAAGCGACAGCATGTGCAGGGGCCTTTGCATTATCAGTAATTGCAATCAATGAGTGACTTTCCTGAGTTTAGTAATTGCTTAAATTTGCATAATTACTATTAAAAACAAAATTACGTCCATTTTCATAATTCAAATTTTGTATTGAAAACCCCAAATTACGCAATTTTGTGTTACACACGAATTTGCACTAAAATGCGAAGTTATGTGACGGAAATGTCGCTTACAGAACTCTGAATTACGGTTTGTATGGCAATTATGAAATTACGAATTTGCAAATTTACAGCTCAACATTACTCCCTGCACTTGCAGGGTCTGCTCCCCCCAGCTACACCCGTGTATAAAGGTGCACTACCGCCAGCAACGACGACCCTCCCGCTGGGTGGTCTGTAGCTGACAGTATGCACGTGTGTATACGCTCAGCGGATCGTTCAGAAACAGCCTTATCAGTCCGCCGACAGCGCGTATGCACGCTCTACTGTCGGCTGAACGTCCGCCCAGCAGGAGGGTCCGGCGGATCCGTCGTTGCCGGCGGTAGTGCGTGTGTACGCGCCTTAAGGAATATGGACTGGGACTCTACTGACCTGGGGAAGCGTATGTGGACGTCCCTCATGGTCCGATTGTCTAGATCAGATCTGTCAGGGCAGGGATTGGTGGACCTCCATGGATCGGGGCCTGTTAGGATTCCATAAGTGGGATCCTCTGGCCTCGTCTGCGCAGCGCTCCTCTCCACCTCTCGCCCTCATCTGAGCTCACATCTCCGTACAGCACCTGCCCTTGTTTTCTAAGGTCTATTTTTCTCCAGCACCGCGGGACCCGTTCATCTCCTGCGGGAAAACCTTCTCCTCCGTTCCTCTAATGACGTCTCGGGGGAAACCCAACCTCTGCCAGATGAGGAGGAGAATGTGGTGCCTTCACACCTCCATCCGATGTTATTCAAGAGTCATTCCAACTTATTTATAAATGTGCGGGGGGATTCCGAAACAGTCGTTCTGTCAGTCCATGCAGTCCATGAGACTCGGGTTTCTCAACGTTATTATACCATGTACCCAGGGCCGGATTTACCATTAGGCTCTGTAGCCTCAAGATGGAAAGGTGGCTCATTCCCCTCTCCTAGTGCCTCTCTCCTTCCCCATGCAAAGTCCCGAGCAGAGTGTAAATGGGAGGTTACTCACCCAGGTCTCGACAATCCACTGACCAGATCTCCCTTCAGTCAGGGGCACCCCTAGCTACTTAATACTGAGGATAGTCCTGGCTACATAATGCTAAGGTTTCTGTATAGGAGGATCTGTACTAATAAGGTGAAAACACAAAACAGTAGTTTGTTTCCAAAATTTAGTATCACACATTATTGTATCCCAAAAAATATTTTTTCGAAAATATAAATTTTTTTTTTTGCATTTATCAGTAAAAATTCTTCATAATACAAATGTTGAAGATCATTGTATTCGAACAGATTGTAGACACTGTGTGCTTTGTTTGATGAAACAGTACAATTCAGGCAACGACACTAGTCCGTTTCGGGTTATTGACCCTTCATCAGGCCTCTACAAAGCATAACGTATATCTCTACAAAATGACATGCACAGTCTAGAGGACTATAAATATAAATATTGGGGCATCTGTTCCGACCAGACACAACCCAGCACCCAGGGTCGGACTGGGACACTGGGGGCCCACCAAAGAAATTTCAACCTGGGGCCCACACATCCCATGATTGCGGGGGAAAAAGGGCGTGACCATGCACCAGAAGGTGGGCGTGGTCATGATGTATTATGGACAGGGCCAAATGTACATGATCTTAGCAGCATTGTAATTCAGAGACACTGCTGCCCAGCAAAACTTTGCATAGAGTCCCCTCCTTCAATATAAAGTAATGTCCTACTTTGCAGAGGTTGCGACCGCAGAGGTAGCGACCGCATCGGGGCCCTTGGGCCAAAGGGCCCCCGAAGGGCCCTCCCTCAACTACAGTATTAGCTCATTGGCCCTGTGCTCATAATAATCACTTCTATAGATACTTTGAACAGTGGTAATCATTAACAAGCTATTTCCCATCCCCTTCTTGCACCTCTGACACTGTAGTTGCCATTGGCAGGTTTTGGTGCGTCGTATCAATTGTTATGTATAGAGTGCTTGGGGGGCCCATTGTAAAATTTGCATCAAGGCCTACAGCTCCTACGCCACGGCTCTTAGCATGAGTGATTACAGCACTGAGAAGAGAATTTTTGTGCTGCAGGCAGCAATTGGAGCTCTGTCAGACAAGGAGGTGGGGCCCACCAGAGACCTGGAGGCAGGGCCCACCGAGGGAAAAAACTGTACTACTGTGGCCCAGTCCGACCCTGCCAGCACCTGACTGATGGCTGGCTCAGGAGAAATCAACTGCAAATGATTTCTCCTATGCCAGCCATCAGTCAGGTCATATATATATACAGTAGATAGATAGATAGATAGATAGATAGATAGATAGATAGATAGACTGAGGTGCAGAGCAGGGACAAGGTCCTCCAGCACCCAAGGCTGAGACACCCAAGTGCGCCCCTCCATCCCTCCCACCCCAGCTGTCACACACTGATTGCTATTAGACTAAGAGGCGCCCCAGGGCCCACAACCTCCCCAACACCTTAATATCTAGTTCTCTGGCCTGCAGTCACTGCTATGTATCCCCTTTTCTTATTTCTTTCTGCTTCATACACAATTAGGAATGACAGCTGAATGAATTCTGCGCCCCCTCCTACACTGCGCCCTGAGGCTGGAGCCTCTCCAGCCTATGCCTCGGCCCGGCCCTGCTGAGGTGCGATCAGGTTGTATCAGCCGCTGAGATAAACCCGCAGCCAGTGTGGACTTGGCAGTGTTTAAAAGACGGAGCAGGGATAATTCCAGGCAGCATATCAGTTTGCGCCCATTATCGGAAACTTGTGCTCCTTTTAACTTCCTGCCAAGGCGATTTGAAAGTGGAGATCTGACTCTGCTTAAAAGCAGCTCAGGAAGACTTCTGCAAGTTTTTTTTTTTTTTTTTAAGCAAACCTGAAGGGAAAATAAACTTATGAGATAATGGCGCATAAGCAATTCACCTTTCTTCTGACTTTTCTCCTAGGTGATATTTCAATATCTTGGGATAAAATGAATTTTTCACCACCAGCAAGCAAGAAAAGACACAAAATAATCTTGATAGTGCTTTTTCACAAACATTTGGGTCCTTTTTCAATTGTAAAATGCTGAAAGGTTAGTTTAAAGGGAGTCTGAAGTCAGGTTAAAAATTTGTTTTTACCTTTTATTCTGCTGAAGGATCATGGTCCCTGCTAAACCACCACATTCCCACGGCCGGACGAGGGTTGTTTACCCCCCAAATCCCCGGGGCAAATAACGGGAAGCGCTTCCTGATGGAGGCAGAGCTTAGGGCTGTAGCTCTGCCTCTCATCGCATCAATCCCCGCTGATCGCCACCTCTCCCCGCCCCTCTGTCTTCTTTCACTGAGAGGGGCGGGGAGAGGCAGAGATCTGCGGGCAGATTGACGTGAACGGAGGCAGAGCTACAGCCCTAAGCTCTGCCTCCCTGGGCAGTGAAATCCACGACCAGGAAAGTTGTGGATTTTTGCCCTAGGATTTGGGAGGTGAAAAACCCTCGTTCTGCTGCGGGATAGTAGTGTTTTAGCAGGGACCATGATTCCAGTGAGGATGGAACAGAGAGCATGGTAAATGTTTTCTCTAATGTTCCCACTGATTTCTATGGTAAAATACACAAGGGTGCTTCGTCTCTGGTTCACTTTAAGTTAAAGGGGCACTAGAGCAAAAAACTGTAAAATTTTAAATATGTGCAAACATATACAAATAAGTACATTTTTTTCCAGAGTAAAATGAGCCATAAATTACTTTTCTCCTATAATGCTGTCACTTACAGTAGGCAGTAGATATCTGACAGAAGTTACAGGTTTTGGATTAGTCCATCTCTTCATGGGGGGATTCTCAGCAAGGCTTTTATTCTTTATAAAGATATTCCCGAAAAAGGATTTAAACAATGATGCTAGCCAGCTTCCCTGCTCCCTACACAGTTTATTGGCAGTTGGACAGAGCAACTGCCATTCACTAAGTGCTTTTATCCCTGAGAATCCCCTATAAAGAGATGGAGTAGTCCAAAACCTGTCACTTCTGTCAGATTTCTACTACCTACTGTAAAGCTACATACACATGAGGCACGGATGTCTGCAGTTGCATGGAGACAAGCAACAGTTGAAAGTCTCCAGCAACGACAGTTGTATACAAGCAACGATTGTATACACGCGGCAACAACCTGTCTGCAACATAGCGGAAACTGTTGCTCAGCAACCTCTGTCGCAGGTTCAATGAACTGTCGGACTCACAAGAGTTGCTAGAGACTAGCAAACACACGACCGCACCGACTTGATGGCCCATACTCACGAGGGACTTTTGTCGCCTCAACACGCGGTGCGCGCGTGTTGCGGCGACAGGTCGCCCGTGAGTATGGGCCGTGGCACGCGCGCGCACCCCGAACTGTCGCCCGCCGCTCATGTCGCCATGCGATTGAAAGTTTCAATCGCATGGCGACAGTCGCCGCCGCACCTCCCCCGCAACTGTCGCTAGTCCGCGTGAGTACGCGGACTAGCGACAGCAACCTCCATTGTATCAAATGGAGCTTCCGGCGGGGGGAGGAGGAACGTCGGCGACAGTTTCCGCCTCGCCGCTGGTCCCTCTTCCGCGTGTGTACGCGGAGGGACCTGGCAAAAAGCTGTCGCCGGCCTGTCGCCCACACGCTCACGTGTGCTGGCGACAGGCAACATTTGCAGCCCGTGAGTACGGGCCATGAGACTAGGGACGGTTGCTGCAACAGCTGTTGCCGGGGATTAAACAAGTCAATCGCCTGGAGACAGCTCTGATTAGCAACAGTTGCTTGCGCGCGCCTCATACACATGGAGGACCTGTTGCCGCAACATGCGCGCGCCATGTGTTTCCAGCAACAGTTGTAGCCCGTGTGTATGGGCCTTAATGGCCCATACTCACGAGGGACTTTTGTCGCCTCAACACGCGGCGCGCGCGTGTTGCGGCGACAGGTCGCCCGTGAGTATGGGCCGTCGCACGCGCGCGCGCCCCCGAACTGTCGCCCGTCGCTATGTCGCCATGCGATTGAAACTTTCAATCGCATGGCGACAGTCGCCGCTGCCCCCCCCGCCGCAACTGTCGCTAGTCCGCGTGAGTACGCGGACTAGCGACAGCAACCTCCATTGAGGTTCACAGACCTTCCGGTGAGCTTCCGGCGGGGGGAGGAGGAACGTCAGCGACAGCTTCCGCCTTGCCGCTGGTCCCTCTTCCGCATGTGTACGCGGAGGGACCTGGCGAGAAGCTGTCGCCGGCCTGTCGCCCACACGCTCACGTGTGCTGGCGACAGGCGAGTTTTGCAGCCCGTGAGTACGTTCCTTAAGTAACCACAACATAGGAAAAAAGTAATTTATGGCTCATTTTACTCTGGAAAAAATGTACTTCTTATTTGTATATGTTTGCACATATTTTAAATTGTACAGTTTTTCACTGTAGTGCCCCTTTAAAGGGAACCTAAACTGAGAGGGATATAGATGTTTCCTTTTAAACAATACTAGTTGCCTGGCAGTCCTGCTGATCTCTTTGACTGCAGTAGTGGCTGAATCATACACCTGAAACAAGCATGCAGCTAATCCAGTCTGACTTCAGTCAGAGCACCTGATCTGCATGCTTGTTGAGGGGTGTGGCTGAAAGTATTAGGGCTCGTTTCCACTATCGCGAATCTGCATGCGTCCAGCGCATGCAGATTCGCACATGTAATGCAAGTGAATGGACCTGTTTCCACTGTAGCGTTTGCGTGGTGCGTTTTTATGAGCGGTGAAAAAACGCACAAAAGAGCCAACAAATTCGCGTGCTAGTGGAATGCATGCGAATCGCCGCTAATGTATTTAATAGGGAAATCGCATGCGTTTTTTTACGCGTTATTTTACGCGATTACGCATGCGATTCCGCATAGGAACCAATGTAAATTACACAGGCAGTGACATGGTTAAAAACGCACATAGCCTAACCTATGCGAAATCGCATGCGTAATCGCGTAAAATAACGCGTAAAAAAACACACCTGCATGCGATTTCTTCTGCGGTGGAATCCAGGCGATTCCGCACCGCTACAGTGGAAATGAGCCCTCAGAGACACAGGATCAGCAGGAGAGTCCGGCAACTGGTATTATTTTAAAAGGAAAAATCCATCCTTCTCAGTTTAGGTTCCCTTTAAAGGGTAAAAATTAGTTTTTAAACTGGCTTAACGCCGGGCATACACGGCTCGTTTTATGTGCCGGATCGAGCCGCTGGCGCGATGCCGGCGCATCCTCGCTCGTCCGCGCGGATCGATTGCCGCTCGTCCCCGCCGTCCCTTCCTTATCAGCCGCTCGATTCCCTGCCATTGTCCGCCGGCGGGAATAGAGCGGGCGGAGGTCGAGCGGCTTGATCAGGCCAGCTGAATATTATCAGCTGGCCGGATCAGCTGGTCGATACACGTTACAGAAACGTACCGTGTATCCCCAGCATAAGTGTCTCTTTAAAGAGAAGATTAAAAGTATCTCCTAGTAGATAACTCAGGAGAAGATGTTAATTGCATATGGGCCAATGAATTGTATGTGTAGTTAGTACAGCTAAGAAATGGAACATACAGTGCTGCCCATAATTATTCATACCCCGGAAAAATTTTGACTTAAAGTTACTTTTATTCAACCAGCAAGTAATTTTTTGATGGTAAATGACATAGGTGTCTCCCAAAAGATAATAAGACGATGTACAAAAGGCAATATTATGGAAAAAAAAACATTTCTTAGCCTTTTACATTTGAGCGAAAAGTGTCCAGTCCAAAATAATTCATACCCTTCTCAATAATCAATAGGAAATCCTTTATTGGCTATTACAGCAATCAAACACTTCCTATAATTGCAGACCAGCTTTTTGCATGTCTCCACAGGTATTTTTGCCCATTCATCTTTAGCAATGAGCTCCAAATCCTTCTGTTTGGAGGGTCTTCTTGCCATCACCCTGATCTTAAGCTCCCTCCACATATTCCCAATTGGATTCAAGTCTGGACTCTGGCTGGGCCTCTCCAAAACGTTAATGTTGTTGTCTGCTAACCATCTCTTCACCACTTTTGCTGTGTGTTTTGGGTCATTGTCATGATGAAATGTCCACTGGTGCCCAAGGCCAAGTATTCTCTGCAGACTGCCTGATGATGTCGTTGAGAATCCTCATGTATTGCTCTTTTTTCATGGTGCAGTTTACTGTGATTAGGTTCCCTGGTCCATTGGCTGAAAAACACTTACAAAAACATTTGGTTCCGACCACCATGTTTGACAGTGGGGACGTTGTTATTTGGGTTGAAGGCTTCTCCTTTTTTGCGCCAAATGAGGGAAACATCATTGTGACCAAACAATTCAATGTTTGTTTCATCTGACCATAACACAGAGGACCAGAAGTCTTCTTCTTTGTCCAGATGAGCATTTGCAAAGGCCAAGCGAGCTTTTGTGTGTCTTTTCTGGAGAAGTGGCGTCCTCCTTGGTCTGCATCTGTGGAACCCAGCAGTGTGCAGTGTCCGTTGGATTGTCTGCCTTGAGACATTGCCACCAGAAGTGCCCAGATTCACCAGGATGGCCTTGGATTCTTTTTCACCTCTCTCACTATCGTCCTGGCCAGCACAGGTGTCACTTTTGGCTTCTGACCACGTCCTCTGAGATTTTCCACAGTGCCGAACAGCTTGTATTTTTTAAATACTTGCCGACTGCTCCACGGCAATTGGCATGAGCAGTGCGGCAGCCCCAGGACTGCTCCACGCTGTTTGGTGTGAACGGCTGTCTATGGGGCTAGCAGGAGAACGTACGCAGGCTGCGCGCGCATCTCCTGCTTGGGGGCGGAGCTGTGCTTCACATTCAGTCTCCCAGCGGTGACTGTTAGATGGCAAAACCGCCATCTAATTACTTTGTACAGCGCTGCGATGTGACATGGCTGTCCCCTCTGGAGATGCGGAAGTGATCTGCTTTCATAGGCTAAAGCCTATGACAGCCGATCATGCTGGTGGGGGGAGGGAGGGTAGCAAAAGAAGAAAAAAAATCAACATTTTATTTATAAATAATAGAAATAAATATTTATTAAATATAAAAAAATATTGGGGGAGCGATCAGACCCCACCAACAGGGAGCTCTGTTGGTGGGGAGAAAAGGGGGGGGGGGTATCACTTGTGTGCTCAGTTATATGGCCCTGCAGCTTAGCCTTAAAGCTGCAGTGGTCAATTTCAAGAAAAAGGGCCTGGTCTTTAGGGGGGGGGGGGGTTAACACTGAGGTCCTCAAGTGGTTAATAGTACCTTGCATAGTAACCACTGGAACCTGGAAACATTAAGAAATGGCCTTGTAGCCCTTTCCTGACTTGTGAGCAGCCACGATGTGCAGCTGCAGGTCCTCACTGAGCTCCTCTGTCTTAGCCATGACTGTCTACAAACCAGCTGCAGAGAGCTGTTTTTCACAGCACAGGAAGGCAGAGCCAGAGGGGGTGGGCTTGGGCTTGAAAAGACATCAGAGAAGACAGACTCAGCTATAAGGAGTCCTGAGCAAAGCCAGACTGAATGCTCAGCCGGGGATTTTATCAACAACAACAACAACAACAACAAATAACATTTGTAAAGCGCTTTTCTCCCGTGGGACTCAAAGCGCATAAGCATGGCTCAGACCATTGAGGTACAGAGGAAGAATTTTATAAATCTGGAAATGCCAGGCTAAACAGGTGGCTTTTCAGTCTGGATTTAAATAGCTCCAGGGATGGTGCTGTCTTTACTGGGTGTGGTAGGGAGTTCCAAAGAGTAGGGGCAGCATGACAGAAGGCTCTGTCTCCAGATTTTTTGAGGTGCACTCTGGGAGTGACCAAGTTTATAGAACTTGCTGATCTGAGGTTGTGAGAGGTGTGGTGCAGCTTCAGCAGGTCCTTCATGTATCCAGGGCCCAGATTGTGCAGGGATTTGAATGTCAGCAGTCCAATCTTGAAGAGTATTCTCCATTCTACTGGTAGCCAGTGCAGTGAGCGAAGGATCGGTGTAATGTGACAGTGGCGAGGCTGGTTTGTTAGCAATCTGGCAGCAGCATTCTGCACTAATTGCAGGCGACACAGGTCCTTTTTGGGGAGGCCAGCATAAAGGGCATTGCAGTAGTCCAGCCGTGATGTGATGAAGGCGTGGACTAGGGTTGGAAGATCCTCTGGGGGAATCAGATGTTTAATCTTTACAATGTTCTTCAGATGAAAGAAGGAAGATTTAACTACAGATGAAATTTGGTTTCTGAAACTCAATTCCCCATCGATTAGTGGGCAATCCCCACTGATTGGTGTTGCTTTAGGATAGAGCTGTTTTGATGGCGAGCACTGGCTTTGGACAAACAGGACCTCAGTTTTGTCAGCAATTTAGTTTCAACCAGTTATCATTCATCCATGCCTGAAGCTCAGCTAAGCAACAGTTTTTTTTTGGGGTAGGGTCTGTTCCACCAGGTTTGAAGGACAGGTATAGCTGTGTGTCATCGGCGTAGGGCTGATAACATCAGGGCTGATAACAAGCAGGCTGAGCAGTGAAGGATGAAGCAGAGAGCAGGGTAGGTGTTTTCTCTGAAGTTCCCACTGATGTATATGGTAAAATACATGAGGGTGTTTCATCTCTGGTTCACTTTGAAGACTGAGTTTAGTTTTTAACCACTTAAGCTCTTAGTCGTTTTCACTTTATGCATCCGAGCAATGTTCACCTCCCATTCATTAGCCTATAACTTTATCACTACTTATCACAATGAACTGATCTATATCTTGTTTTTTCCGCCACCAATTAGGCTTTCTTTGGGGGGTACATTTTGCTAAGAGCTACCTTACTGTAAATGCATTTTAACAGTAAGAATAAGAAAAAAAAATGAAAAAATTCATTATTTCTCGGTTTTCAGCGATTATAGTTTAAAAATAATACATGCCTCCATAATTAAAACCCACGTATTGTATTTGCCCATTTGTCCCGATTATTTCACCGTTTAAATTATCTATCACAATGTATGGCGACAATATTTTATTTGGAAATAAAAGAGCATATTTTCCATTTTGCATCCATCACTATTTACAAGCTTATAAAAGGAAAACATATAGAAATATTTCATCTTTACATAGATATTTAAAAAGTTTAGACCCTTAGGTAAATATTTGTGTTTTGTTTTGTTTTATAGTAATGTTTTTGTTTTTTTTATTAAACATTTTATGTGGGTATTTTTGGGAGGGTGGAATATAAATAGTGTTTATTTGGGGAAATATTTGTGTATTATAATGTTTTTTTACTTTTAGATGTAGTTTTACTTTTTGGCCACAAGATGGCAATCTTGAGTTTGTTTACATGATGTCACTCTAAGCGTACAATGTACGCTTAGAGGGACATAGGAGTCAGAAAAAGCGTAGCTTCCGAGAGAAGCTGTCGCTTTTTCAGCGGGGAGAGGAATCAGTGATCGGGCACCATAGCCCGATACATTGATTCCCTGGCTACCGAATCTGCGGCCGGGAGCGCATTTTTATACGTCAAGGAGGACAAAGTGGTTAAACTGCAAGTATGACAGAATGATGCAAAGTTATAAATATATATCTGAAAATAAAAATATGAAACTCTTTTCTTTGCTACTAATGTTCTATTCATTATCCGTACTACACATATAATTCATTTTTTTTTTTGGTCTGCTTTAAAGTGACCCCAAGTTCAGGCTAAAATTGGAATTGGCACTTACCTGGGGCTTCCTCCAGCCCCCGTAGCCCGCAAGGTCCCCCAGCATCTTCCTGGCCCCTCTCCCGGTCCCGCTGGCTGCTCCGTTAGACGCCAACTTCGGCCTGAAGTCGCCCATGTGTGCCCCTGCCGCGCGCGCTATGCCTCCTCACACTGAGCGGTGCGAGGCTCCTGTGCATGCGCGGCTCAGTCTTAGAAAACCGCGCATGTGCAGGACTCTCACGCTGGCCGGAGAGATGACGCATAGCGTGCGCGGTGGGGGAGCGCGCGGCGGGTGACTTCAGGCCGAAGCAGCCAGTGGGACCGGGAGAGGAGCCAGGAGGACGCCGGGGGACCTCGCCTCGTCAGGCGCAGCACCACTGCATTGTGATTGTCCTCTGATGAAGCCTTCAGTAGTTATGGGAGGGTGAAACATGTCAGGCTAGGTGGAGGGTGGTGTTGTGCATGAATATGCATTCATTTTTATGTGACTTAAAAGGGTAGATATCCTGCTAATACTGAGGCTGTACCAATCCTACTACCTTGTTCACATTACAAACTGCTAACACAATCCCAAGCGCTGAGTGATTTGGTTAGCGCTTTTATGAGCGCTTTTCCCTGCGCTTTGTGCTTAGAAAAGTGCTTTTCTAAGATCTTTTGTGGAGTGATATTTTTTTTTCACTTCCTGACATTAGACCCGGAAAAGATGTATGTATTTATTCATAAAAAGCGCTTTGAGATTTTCCTATACTTTCTAATGAATCACAAATGCTCAGAAAATGGTGCAGGAGCGATTTAGTAGAAAGCGTATCGCTTATGTGAGAACACTCACATAAGCGACCATTGCACTAACGCTTAGAGGCCTCGTTCTCATCTGAAATCGTAGCATGCATTTTGCGATTTTGTGTGGCGGTTTTTCTTTTCCCTCCCGGCGCTCCACTGCGCGCTGCGTTTTTGGTAAAAGCAATTTTCTAAGCTATTTTCCAGAGCGGTTTTCTCATTCACTCCCTGACGCAAGTCAGGAGGTGAACTCTGACCCGGAAAAAAATACATTCAATGTATTTATTCTAAAAAACTCGAATGCAATCGCAGCATAAAACGGTTTTGTTAGCATTTAGCGCTCTTCCTATACCTGCCATTAGACCAAAAGCATCCCAAAAATGCTACAGACACCGTTTTGCAGACTCAACGCGCTGATATAAACCTTCTCATAGAGATTCATTGCACAAGCTTTTTGTAGGTGATTTTGAAAATCGCCTGCGCTGGAAAATAGGGCAAAAACGCCCCTAGTGTGAACATGCCCTGAAGGTGATTTTTAAAATTGGCAGCGCTTAAAAAAAAGAATAAAATGGCTCTTAAGGTAGCCATACACTGGTTGATTTGCCATCAGATACGACCAACAGATAGATCCCTCTCTGATCGAATCTGATCAGAGAGGGATCGTATGACTGCCTTTACTGCAAACAGATTGTGAATCGATTTCAGCATGAAACTGATCACAATCTGTGGTGGTGTGCCGCTGCCGCCCCCCCCCCCCCCCCCGCCAGCTATACATTACCTGATCTGGCCAGAGTGACTCCCCCGGTCTCTGCTGTCGTCTTCTCTGCGCTGGGCTCCAGGTCCGGCAGGCTTCACTGAACTTCCAGTCCAGGGGAAGTTTAAACAGTAGAGGGCGCTCTACTGTTTAAACTTCCTGCCGGGACAGGAAGTTCAGTGAAGCTGGAGCCCGGAGCGGAGAAGAAGACAGCGGAGACCGGGGGAGTCGCGCCGGCCAGATCAGGTAATGTATTGCCGCTGTATTGCATCGGGCATTCGAACGCCGCTATCGACGCACTCCCGACCCGCCGGCGATCGAGAAAAATCTTCTGCACGGACGGATCGACGGGAACGATTGATTTCGGATGGAAATCGATCGTTCTGTCAGCGTTGTCAACAATTTCACAGCAGATTCGATCACAGTGATCGAATCTGCTATATATCGGTGGAAAAATAGTTAGGTGTATGGGCCCCTTTAGTGTGAAGAAGCCTTAATAGGGTGTTCTGGCATATTTCTACCTCTTATCTCACATGTTTAACAAACCACATAGGCAATACCTGAAGTTTTATTTATTTATTAAAAGTGAAGTTTGATATAGCTCTATAACTCTCTATAACAGGCATAGGGCTCGATTCAGTAAACCGTGCTAAGTGTTAGCACGCCTGTGAAAAGCCCTATATCACTCCTAAAGTTAGCTTAGGCATGATAAATTCACATCTAAAGACTTTAGGCGTGATAACTAGGGTGCTAACTGGGTTAGCACCCTTTACTAAATTCACATCGCGCGCACAGTCCCGCACGCAAAACTTTGCGCGCGCACCGCAAAAACTGTGCACCCGATGCGCCTATAAGGTTGCATTGGGTGCGACCTTAACGTCGCACCATGTGATGTTAAAGTCGCACCCAATGCACCTTATAGGCGCATCGGGTGCACCGTTTTCGTTGCACCTAGATGCGACATTTTGCGCACACCGCGCTGTGGGCACGCAAAGTTTTCAGTGTGGGACTTTGCGCGCGATGTGAATTTAGTAAACGGTGCTGAACCAGTTAGCACCCTAGTTATCACGCCCAAAGTCTTTAGGCGTGCTAACTAGGTTAGCACCGTTTACTGAATCAAGCCCATAGTGTTTTTTTTCTTTTTCAGGTGCAGCGTCCTCAGAAGCAACTAACCGCAATGAGCGAATAACGTTATTCTCCTGTCTTCCCCACGCTGCTGATTCTATCGGGGTAAGCACAATTGCACTATCTATGATCTTCCTGATTTGATACGTTTTCTACCTTCAGACATCGCACTTTATTGGCACAGATTTGTACACATTGTTTGAGATTCATGAATGTTTTCTAGCATCAGGTTTTGTATTGGCATTCCTTTGTATTTCAGCACATAGCACTTTATTTGCAGCCATCTATGTCTATTTCATTGGTTGTATCAGACAGGATCACCCTTTTTTATCAGTTCATTTGTTGCTCAGAGGAGGGGGGATTTAAATTATTTTTATTTTTTTATGCTAAATAAGTATTTAATAAAATTATTGATATTTCTCATTAATGGGGGATTTTTGGTGTTATATATTACATATAGACCCCTCCTACACTGCACCCTGAGGCTGGAGCCTCTCTCGCCTCTGCCTTGGCCCGGCCCTGCATATAGTCTCTTATAAGGGCACCTTGTCATGGAAAATGATCACCTGTGTGGACAAAGGACTAAGTGATGTAGTTAACTTGCATAGTATTGCTTTGTGTTATAATTGGATATTAGCCAGGTCTGGGCCGAGGCAGAGACGAGAGAGGCTCCAGCCTCAGGGCGCAGTGTAGGAGGGGACGCAGGGCGGGGCAGAGGCGAGAGAAACTCCAGCCTCAGGGCACAGTGTAGGAGGGGGCGCAGGGGAGGCAAAGGTGAGAGAGGCTCCAGTGTCAGGGTGCAGTGTAGGAGGGGGGCAGGGCGAGGCAAAGGCAAGAGAGGCTCCAGCCTCAGGGCGCAGTGTAGAAGGGGGCGTAGGGAGAGGCAGAGGTGAGAGAGGCTCCAGCCTCAGGGCGCAGTGTAGGAGGAGGTGCAGGGGAGGCAAAGGTGAGAGAGGCTCCAGCCTCAGGGCGCAGTGTAGGAGGGGGGCAGGGGAGGCAAAGGTGAGAGAGGCTCCAGCCTCAGGGCGCAGTGTAGGAGGGGCAGGGCTGAGGCAGAGACGAGAGAGGCTCCAGCCTCAGGGCGCAGTGTAGGAGGGGGCGCACAACTCACTCAGCTATCATTCCCCTATTGTGTTTGAAGCAGAGAGAAATAAGAAAAGGGGATACATGGCAGTGACTGCAAGCCAGATAACTAGAGATTAAGGTGTTGGGGGCCCTGGGGTGCCTCTTAGTCTAATAGCAATCAGTGTGTGATGGCTGGAGTGGGAGGGATGGAGGAGGGGCCTCTTAGTCTAATAGCAATCAGTGTGTGACGGCTGGGGTGGGAGGGATGGAGGAGGGGCCTCTTAGTCTAATAGCAATCAGTGTGTGATGGCTGGAGTGGAAGGGATGGAGGAGGGGCCTCTTAGTCTAATAGCAATCAGTGTGTGACAGCTGGGGTGGGAGGGATGGAGGAGGGGCCTCTTAGTCTAATAGCAATCAGTGTGTGCCAGCTGGGGTGGGAGGGATGGAGGGGCCTCTTAGTGTAATAGCAATCAGTGTGTGACAGCTGGGGTGGGAGGGGCGGGGAGGGGCCTCTTAGTGTAATAGCAATCAGTGTGTGACGGCTGGGGTGGGAGGGATGGAGGAGGAGCCTCTTAGTGTAATAGCAATCAGTGTGTGACGGCTGGGGTGGGAGGGATGGGGAGGGGCCTCTTAGTGTAATAGCAATCAGTGTGTGACGGCTGGGGTGGGTGGGAGGGATGGAGGGGCCTCATAGTGTAATAGCAATCAGTGTGTGACTGCTGGGGTGGGAGGGATGGAGGGGCGCACTTTGGTGTCTCAACCTTGGGTGCTGGAGGACCTTGTCCCGGCTGATATTAGCACACTTGACAAGCTTTTGTAACAAGGGAGCAATAGGTGGTGTTCAGACATCTGGCCTGTAGATGTCACTGGTCTACTTGGTTACTGCATAAGATTATCTTTACTGTTGTGGGCCGTTGGTTCCTGTTCTGCCTGGCTAGGGGCACGGAGAGAAGATGCTGCTTTATGTAGTGTGTGAGTTTTAGTTACCCTGCCTCCATGGCTACTGAATACAACCATTGGCCTCATCAGGAAGAGGGCATCAGGAAGAGGTAAATGTTGAGGGAAGAGATTGGGGTCAGGTGTCAGGAAGGTGCTAATGTTTAGGGTGTGGCTAGGGTCAGGCATGAGGAATAGGTTGCAAGCAGGTCAGTCAGGAAAGATGATCAGTAAAGCCTGGAACATGCATTTATTGTATGAGGGCTCTCAGATAGTGAACAAATCGTGTAGGTAAGCTCTCATACTGCATGGAGGTGGTATAATTGAACAATGCTTGGCCACTCAAAATTGAATGTGTGTACCAGGCTTAAGCAATTGGTGGTGAAAAAGAGAGCCACAAACCGTAAATAGCAGAGTATCGGCAATCAATATATACTCTGATTATCACGGACTGGCTCTTCCCTGAATACAAATGCACCACAAACTGCTGATCGCTTTGACATGAACCTGTCAGGAAGTGTGCGTTTTTTGTTTTTGCTTCTATTTGACAAGTTGTTGTTTGTTTTATTGCTAACATTTAGTTTATATAACACTGACATCTTATGCAGCACTGTACAGAGTACATAGTCTTGTCACTTAACTGTCCCTCAGAGGGGCTCACAATCTAATCCCTGTCATATCGTATGTCTTTGTATGTATCATAGTCTAGGGCCAATTTATTAACTTACTGTATCTGTGTGTTTTTGGGATGTGGGAGGAAACCAGAGTGCTTGGAGGAAACTCACACGTACACTGGAAGAATATACAAACTCCGTGCAGATAGTGCCCTAGCTGGGATTTGAACCGGGGACCCAGCGCTGCAAGGCGAGAGTGCTAACCACACCACCGTGCTGCTGTTTTAGCTGCGCCGGTGTAAATGCTCTTGCTTGGCTTGTGCGCCCTTCACCTTCCAGCGCTCCAAACTTCGGGTACTGTGCCAGCCTGGCAGGAAATAATGGCCTTTTGTCCCGCCACAAAGCTCCCTCAGTCTTCTTGTGGGGATGTTTAGCAATACTTCTCTGTTAATGATGACCTGTCATTGCCTTCTCAACTTCCTGCCCAGCAAGGCTGCGTTATTCATTGTCAGCTTGTGCCATATATTGTATTGGAGGTGTGCCAGTCTCCTGCTCCTTGCAAGCAGGCGGAGTCTAGAATAAACACCACGCCCTAATGTGCGTTCACAGCTTTACTAAAAACCCCCGACAAAAAACCAGCGCCGCAAATAGACACCCCTCCATCCAGCAACTAATGTCAAATATTTATGTATACTAAAAAAAGCGCACTCAGGGCTGGTTCTCACTATGAGCGATTGCGTTCAGTTTGCTGATCGCCAGCGATTGGCAAAGCACTATAGCAGAGACACCATATGAGGGTGGTCTAACTGCTGCATTTCGATTTTAGCAAAATTGAAAACGTGCTCCCTGTGCCATTTTTAGAGTGGTTTTTCCTTAACCTATTTTGGTTCCTGGACGTAGAAGCTAAGTCCAGGAACCATGCACGCTACCGTGCGCTCCCGCGGCCGATCGCGCGCGTGCATGCGCGCTCACAGCCCGTGGTTCGTTAATCAGGCAATCAGTGAATCGGGCTATGGTGCCCGATCACTGAATTCTCTCCCCCGCTGAAAAAGCGACAGCTTCTCTCGGAAGCTGCGTCTTTTCTAGCTGTTACCTCCCCCATGCGTCCCTCTAAGCGTGTGTTACGCTTAGAGTGACGTCATGTAAACAAACTCATGGCCGCCATCTTGTGGCCAAAAAGTAAAACTACAACTAAAAGTTAAAAAAAATAAAAATCAACACACATTTACATTATAAACCTATTGTTTACATCCCACCCTCCCAAAACTACCCAAATAAAATGTTTAATATAAAAAAAAAAAAAAAAAAAAAAAAAAAAAAACATTACAATAAAAAAACAACATGTAAATATTTATTTAAGGGTCTAAACTTTTTAAATATCAATGTAAAGATGAAATATTTCTATATTTTTTATTTTAAACTTGTGAATAGTGATAGATGCAAAACGGAAAAAATGCACCTTTATTTCCAAATAAAATATTGTCGCCATACATTGTGATAGGGACATAATTTTAACGGTGTAATAACCGGGACATATGGGCAAATACAATACGTGAGTTTTAATTATGGAGGCATGTATTATTTTAAAACTATAATGGCTGAAAACTGAGAAATAATGAATTTTTTCCGTTTTTTTTCTTATTCTTCCTGTTAAAATGCATTTACAGTAAAGTGGCTCTTAGCAAAATGTACCCCCCAAAGAAAGCCTAATTGGTGGCGGAAAAAACAAGATATAGATCAGTTCATTGTGATAAGTAGTGTTAAAGTTATAGGCTAATGAATGGGAGGTGAACATTTCTCAAGTGAAAACGACGGAACGCGAATGGGTTAAGGAATGTGCAAAAATGTACATTTCTTTAAAAATCGCTCTGAGAATCACGTTGTAAAATCACCATCGCTAAGCACTTAGCGATTGCATTTTGTAGTGTGAACTAGACCTAATGGTGCCCATACACGGTACAAGAAAAAAAAAATAGATTTTCCCATTTATTCGACCAAAATGATCGAATCAAATGAAAGTCAAAAAAAAAATATATTTTTTTTTATCAAGAAAAACAAATGATTATCCTATTTTTTTTTTTTTTTTTTTATCTGATCAGACATATTGGAAACATCTTTGTATTCGATCTAACGGAATCATTGAAAGACGTTATGTAAATTCTAAATCGGAAAAAAAAAAAATTGTACTCGGCAATAAGAGTTCATGAGTTCTCTGGGTCCCAGAAGAGAACTTCAGATTATTTTCTTTTACAGACAGGTTTCTGAAGCGAGGACGGTCTATAGGCTTTAAAGAGGAGCTGTCACCTATACTATTACTATCTCAGAAAAAAACACATATATAAGTAGATAAATACTTGCTCTACTGTATTGCACTGTCCATGTTTTGATTTTAGTGATTTTTTTCACAGTAAAAAAAAAAAAAAAGATAAAATCCCTCTTGGCATTTCCCATTTTAACTGTGGCTATTTTGAAGCCAATCCTGATGTCATTTCCTCCTTCCACTGCCTAATTGTGTACGCATTGTCCGCCCTCCACTATAGAAAGTGCATTGTCTCAGCAGAGAGAAATATTGGCCAATCAGAGAAGAACAGAGCTGTTGGAGGGGAAAACAGGAGGGAAAGAGGCTTCAGCCAATCAGTGAATCAATAGTACAGTGAAGCATACTTTTAATTGCCTGTATGCTTCACTGTATGCAACGCAATGCACAGATGACTGGCGATTTCTGATCCCTTCACAGGCTACTGTGAACCTAGCAGTGTTGCCAACTCATCCCTTTAATTACTGACACATATGAATTATACAGGTTTAGTGGCTAGGTAGATGCAGTTAAGGCACTGGTTATGTGCAAATAGCCCCAGAACCTGTATAACTTAGATGTGTCAGTAATTAAAGGGATGAGTTGACAACACTGGAACCTAGCCTTATTTTTTAGAGCTGCATGTAGTAATACATCATTATTTATGATTTATTTTTTGTATAGACAGTATAAAGCCCAACTTCTCAAATCCGCTTTTGTCGCGTCCCTTTTTTTCAGTGTAATATATATATTGAGCGGTGATGCAACCTCCATTATTTATATTATTTTTTTTTTTACCTCTTCCTCCCTCAGTTCACTAAGTAGATTTAGTGATGTAACACTTCACACCGCCTCAACCCATCACCTAACCTTCCCTGACCCCGTAAGCCAAACTTGGCGAGTACACTACGACAATAGGACGCGCTGCCTAGAACCAGTTACACAGTGCCGTGTATGTGTGCTGCTATATAACCATTGTGTAACTACCAGGGTAGGTTCTAGGCTAAAATTCGCCCCCCCACCCCGTGGACTAGCGAACCCTTACTCTCTAGGGACAGTCACACAGCCACAGGTCACAAGTAGCTCTGCCCACTTACTAGTGACCAGCCACTCATGCAGGAGGAAGCAGGGACCAGGAGAACACACAGGGGAAGAGAGCCCGGAAAGCCGTCTCCTCCATGGGCGCCGCACACTGACAGCCTGCAGTACCGCTACAGGACAGCAGGTGTCATCACGCGGTGGTGACAACCTGCAGTACCGCTACAGGACAGCAGGTGTCATCACGCGGTGGTGACAGCCTGCAGTACCGCTACAGGACATCAGGTGTCATCACGCGGTGGTGACAGCCTGCAGTACCGCTACAGGACATCAGGTGTCATCACGCGGTGGTGACAGCCTGCAGTACCGCTACAGGACATCAGGTGTTATCACGCAGAGGTGACAATCCTGCAGTACCGCTACAGGGCATCAGGTGTCATCACGCAGAGGTGACAATCCTGCAGTACCGCTACAGGACATCAGGTGTCATCACGCAGAGGTGACAATCCTGCAGTACCGCTACAGGGCATCAGGTGTCATCACGCAGAGGTGACAATCCTGCAGTACCGCTACGTGACATCAGGTGTCATCAGGCGGTGGTGACAGCCTGCAGTACCGCTACAGGACATC
Source organism: Hyperolius riggenbachi (assembly GCF_040937935.1). Classification (NCBI taxonomy): domain Eukaryota; kingdom Metazoa; phylum Chordata; class Amphibia; order Anura; family Hyperoliidae; genus Hyperolius; species Hyperolius riggenbachi. The sequence continues at coordinate 248,938,834 of NC_090656.1, forward strand.
AGGTGTCATCAGGCGGTGGTGACAGCCTGCAGTACCGCTACAGGACATCAGGTGTCATCACGCGGTGGTGACGTGATGATGACTTGACGTCTGACGCAGGCAGCCCAGGAGGAGTCAAGGAAGATGATCGCACTGGTAATCTTCTTTCTTCTTCCATTTGGTTGCACCGCGCGTCACCAGATCCATAACGGTGATGTCTTTCTGCCTGAGCCCCCCTTCTTATACTTGCCGGTCTGCGCCCAGAGCAGTCGCCCTGCCCATATAACTCTGGCCCCCCCTGTAGTTGCAAGGACTGCTCCCCTGTAGTTACTCCTGTGAAGGTTTTTAAAGCACAAATCTCTTCCGTGACGCTGTATGAAGATATGAAGATATACTGAATACTAGGATAATGACCTTTAAAGTGGTTGGACCCGCAGGGGCTCAGGGCAGGACGAGTGGTCATTGCCAATTAGCAGGCATAAGTTAGTAGCGCTCGCTGTGCTACTCTGATAAGGCATGCTAAAGGGCCCCGTACACTGGTCGTTTTCAGCCTTCGATCGAATCTATCGGAAATCGATTGTCAAACAATTGGCCGATCGATCCATTTGTGGCCGGACCGATTTTATCGGTTTCATCTGACAGGATGGAAAATCTAGGTCGATCTGCAGCTGGCAGCAGACTGATGACCCATAGAGTTGCATTGGATCTAATGGTTCAATAATGCATTTAGATCGATTTCCAATAGAATCCATTCCGAAATCTATTGGAAATCTGTTCCTAGTGTGTGGCACACATCAGATTCGACTTTACAGGCATCTGACAAAAATCTGATGGTCGAATCTGCTGTAAATCTATAGGTTTATGGCCACCTTAACTCTGATAAGGAATGTTAACTCTGATAAGGCACGCTATTTGTTATAATAAATCAACCCCCTTGTGTTAAGTACATAAAAATACAATCACTAAATGCAGCAATAACAAGATATAATACTCTTTAGTCGCATCCACTGATGTTCCAAACGCAGGAAGTACAAAGTGCATGGAGTCTCTCAATAGCCTGGTACACACATCCAATTTTGATTGGCCAATCAATGATCGCTTTTATCACCATATGAGGGCCAACATATTTTGAATACTATGAGCAAGTTGAATAGGTAAGCCCTCCTACTACATGGGGGCAGTAAAATTGGTGAGGGGGCAATCAAAATAAAAGATGTGTACCAGGCTTAAGGGTGCATACACACATCCAATTCTGATTGGCCAATTTGACCACTTCCATGTAGTATGAGAGACCTTTTAATCGTATTTACTGATATTTTACGATTGTAATTACCACTAAAATAGTAGACTATCGATAAATGTTACCAATATTCTACTATCAATTATTCTCAGGAGCCCAAATTTCATAGCGACTTTATTTCGCCTGTGCATTAAATATAAAGCATTTCCCCTCTGATATCGCGGTGTAAAGACCAGCAATACCTCATACATCTCCCCCCGCCCCTCCACACACCTCCCCCGTCCCCATCACAGAATACAGCATATCCCCCGCCCGGTCCTGGCTATTATTGCAGATGAAAATCACCATGGAAACCGTAGGTTACACATAGCATGGTAATTACTGGGGGAGTGTAATAATAATGGCCTGTGCATTGTATATATTGTCCTGTCCCGTGCATTAGGCCACTGATGGGGGATAGCTGTCACGCCAGGCCATCAGAAGTGTATTCCTTCCATTAAACTGCCATTTGTGACAGTTAATCTTTGGTTGTAACCACGGAAACTGTTAGTGCTTTTCCGTATTGGCGAGGTATTCTATACATGAGGCGACATAAAGATATCACACATATATTATCTGGGACTGGTCATCCAAGTATTTCATTAAAGAGGCCCTGCAGTGACATATGCAGAATACAGTAAAGAGGCCCTGTAGTGACATATAGCAGAATGCAGTAAAGAGGCCCTGTAGTGACATATAGCAGAATGCAGTAAATAGGCCCTGTAGTGACATATAGCAGAATGCAGTAAAGAGGCCCTGTAGTGACATATAGCAGAATGCAGTAAAGAGGCCCTGTAGTGACATATAGCAGAATGCAGTAAAGAGGCCCTGTAGTGACATATAGCAGAATGCAGTAAAGAGGCCCTGTAGTGACATATAGCAGAATGCAGTAAAGAGGTCCTGTAGTGACATATAGTAGAATGCAGTAAAGAGGTCCTGTAGTGACATATAGCAGAATGCAGTAAAGAGGCCCTGTAGTGACATATAGCAGAATGCAGGAAAGAGGCCCTGTAGTGACGTATAGTAGAATGCAGTAAATTATTCAGGATACCCACTTTTATGGGAATGTTCCTGGTTTTGGCATAAGAAACACTTCCTGTAGCTATATATTGCTGTATACTGGTAAGTAGCCTTGCCCTCCCTATCAGGCTGAGCCTAAGCTGTTTCGCTAAGCGGAATTCTCTTCCAAGAGCCTGTGGTTGGGGGCATGCGCACTATGTAGTCATTCTAGGGGCCCTGGTGCGGTCGTAGCCTCTGCATCCCCTATTACTATGCCAATACGATCACAAACAATTGCCTCAATCAAATAAAATTGTGCATGTGTACCTAATTTAACCACGTCTTGCATCCGGATGCTGCAGTATATCTACGCCCTGGGAAATGTCACCTGAAGTCCCAGGGACGTAGATATGCGTTTACTGCTGCGGACAGCTGCCACTCGCTCCCGCGCAGGTACTCATTCCCACCCGTTACAGGGGAGATGGATGAATAGGAAAGCAGTTCTCTAAGCCCCCGTGTCAATGATCGCCAGCATCAATGAGATGCCTGCGTCATTGTATCTTACGAAGTTAAAGTGCCACGCATTACTTCCTGTTTAATGTACTAATAGTATGCAACGGAAAGTAATGCACGAGGACATCTTGTGGCCAAATAGTAAAATTACACCTACATACAGTTTTTTAAATAAAGACCTACACTTAATTTAAAATTAACTCCTTACTTCCCACACTCTCCCATAAATACCCAAACAAAAAAAAAATTGCATACAAAAAAAGACATATAAAAAAAAATACATTAATAGTTACCTAAGGGACTGAACATTTGTTTTTAATATGCACGCCATGAGGGTATATTACTGTTATTTTTGAAAATATGGGCCTGTAAATAGTGATGGACGCAAAACTGAAAAAATACACCTTTATTTCCAAATTAAATATTGGCACCATACATTGTGATAGGAACATAATTTAAATGGTGTAATAACCGGGACAAATGGGCAAATAAAATACATGGATTTTAATTGTGGTAGCATGTATTATTTTAAAACTATAATGGTCAAAACCTTGATTTTTTTTTCCATTTTTTTTCTTATTATTCCAGTTAAAATGCATTTAGAATAAAATAATTCTTAGCAACATGTACACCCAAAGAAAGACTAATTTGTGGCGAAAAAAAACAAGATATAGATCATTTCATTGTGATTAGTAGCGATTAAGTTATTAGCGAAGGAATGGGAGGAGCACTGAAAGGTAAAAATTGCTCTGGTCCTCAAGGGGAAAAACCCCTCAGTGGTCACTGAAAGGAAACCTAAACTGAGAAGGAGATGGATTTTTCCTTTTAAAATAACACCAGTTGCCAGACTCTCCTGCTGATCCTGTGTCTCTAATACTTTCAGCCACAGCCCCTGAACAAGCATGCAGATCAGGTGCTCTGACTGAAGTCAGACTGGATTAGCTGCATGCTTGTTTCTGGTGTATGATTCAGCCACTACTGCAGCCAAAGAGATCAGCAGGGCTGCCAGGCAACTGGTATTGTTTAAAAGGAAACATCCATACCCCTCAGTTAAAGTTCCCTTTAAAGGCCACACACGATTTAACCAAAACATTCTATTCTTCCGTTTTTTCAATGCAAATGACAATTCTATAGAATTACATTTTCTTTTTGTTTGTTCGTGAAATTTCTATCTAATTTCCCGTTTTCTTTCGATATATCTGAACCAGCCATGGTGGAAATTCTGAAAATTGAATAGTCTGTTGATATATTATGTATGCATTACATTTTTGGGGATTTTTTTTATCCCTTTTTTTTGATAACTGTGGGAAAATTGAACATATGTGTGATAGGTTGGTCTGATCTCTCAAAAGTTTCAACCAACTTGGAAAAATCATTCGGAATGTTTGAATCCTAAAAAAAGAGTGGTGGGGAAAGTATTGCCTACGTTCCGGCCCGCGCCCCGGCACACAAAGCCTTCTAAACATGAGAGACGTTCTGGAGAATGTATGTAAAAATAGCCAGCTGAATGGCTGGTGCAACAATGTATGTGTGGCAGCTGCGATCCTGATGTAACCGCGAGTCTGATGTAACGATGTGACAGGTGCAGGAAACCAGGGCAGCTGAGCGAATGCCGTCTATCGATGGAGAGAGTCACTCAGTGCTCCATGTCTGCAACTTCTGCCTGTTATAGCCCTACGCTACACATACTCAGGAGAACTTCTGCCTGTTATAGCCCCACACTACACATACTCAGGAGAACTTCTGCCTGTTATAGCCCCACACTACACATACTCAGCAGAACTCCTGCCTGTTAATTAGAGTTGGGCCGAACGGTTCGCCGGCGAACTTAGGTGGTTCGCGTGCGGGTACCGCACGCGAACGTTTTGCGGAAGAAGTTCGGTTCGCCCCATAATGCACCTGAGGGTCAACTTTGACCCTCTACATCACAGTCAGCAGGCCCAATGTAGCCAATTAGGCTACACTAGCCCCTGGAGCCCCACCCCCCTTATATAAGGCAGGCAGCGGCGGCCATTACGGCCACTCGTGTGCCTGCATTAGTGAGAGTAGGGCGAGCTGCTGCAGTCTCTCATATAGGGAAAGATTAGTTAGGCTTAACTTCTTCCTGGCTGCATACCTGTTCTGTTCAGTGAGCCCTCAGCCCACTGCATACCTGTACTGTGATCCTGCCACTGCATACCTGTTCAGTGATCCTGCCACTGCATACCTGTTCTGTGAACCCACCCACCACCACTGCATACCTGTTCAGTGATCCTGCCACTGCATACCTGTTCTGTGAACCCACCCACCACTGCATACCTGTTCAGTGATCCTGCCACTGCATACTTGTTCTGTGAACCCACCCACCACCACTGCATAACTGTTCAGTGATCCTGCCACTGCATACCTGTTCTGTGAACCCACCACTGCATACCTGTTCTGTGAACCCACCCACCACTGCATACCTGTTCAGTGATCCTGCTGCCACTGCATACCTGTTCTGTGAACCCACCCACCACTGCATACCTGTTCAGTGATCCTGCCACTGCATACTTGTTCTGTGAACCCACCCACCACCACTGCATAACTGTTCAGTGATCCTGCCACTGCATACCTGTTCTGTGAACCCGCCACTGCATACCTGTTCTGTGAACCCACCCACCACTGCATACCTGTTCAGTGATCCTGCTGCCACTGCATACCTGTTCTGTGAACCCACCCACCACTGCATACCTGTTCAGTGATCCTGCCACTGCATACTTGTTCTGTGAACCCACCCACCACCACTGCATACCTGTTCAGTGATCCTGCCACTGCATACCTGTTCTGTGAACCCACCACTGCATACCTGTTCTGTGAACCCACCCACCACTGCATACCTGTTCAGTGATCCTGCTGCCACTGCATACCTGTTCTGTGAACCCACCACTGCATACCTGTTCTGTGAACCCACCACTGCATACCTGTTCAGTGAACCCGCCACTGCATACCTGTTCTGTTCAGTGGACCCGCCACTGTATACCTGTTTAGTGAACCCGCCACTGCATACCTGTTCTGTTCAGTGGAGTTTGGTGTGTCAGTGTGAAGCAGTACCTTAATTACACTACCTGATTGATGTATACACATGCAAGATGTTTTAAAGCACTTTAGGCCTGTCATTTAGCATTCAATGTGATTTCTGCCCTTAAAACGCTGCTTTTCGTCAAATCCAAATTTTTCCCGGGGACTTTTGGCGTGTATCCCACTCCGCCATGCCCCCCTCCAGGTGTTAGACCCCTTGAAACATCTTTTCCATCACTTTTGTGGCCAGCATAATTATTTATTTTTTTTCAAAGTTCGCATCCCCATTGAAGTCTATTGCGGTTCGCGAACTTTAACGCGAACCGAACCTTCCGCGGAAGTTCGCGAACCCGGTTCGCGAACCTAAAATCGGAGGTTCGGCCCAACTCTACTGTTAATACCCCACACTACACATACTCAGCAGAACTTCTGCCTGTTATAGCCCCACACTACACATACTCAGCAGAACAACTGCCTGTTACAGCCCCACTCTACACATACTCAGCAGTACTTCTGCCTGTTACAGCCCCACTCTACACATACTCAGCAGAACTTCTGCCTGTTACAGCCCCACGCTACACATACTCAGCAGAACTTCTGCCTGTTACAGCCCCACGCTACACATACTCAGCAGAACTTCTGCCTGTTACACCCCCACTCTACACATACTCAGCAGAACTTCTGCCTGTTACAGCCCCACTTTACACATACTCAGCAGAACTTCTGCCTGTTACAGCCCTACGCTACACATACTCAGCAGAACTTCTGCCTGTTACAGCCCCACGCTACACATACTCAGCAGAACTTCTGCCTGTGACAGCCCCACGCTACACATACTCAGCAGAACTTTTGCCTGTTACAGCCCCACTCTACACATACTCAGCAGTACTTCTGCCTGTTACAGCCCCACGGTACACATACTCAGCAGAACTTCTGCCTGTTATAGCCCCACACTACACATACTCAGCAGTACTTCTGCCTGTTACAGCCTGACTCTACACATACTCAGCAGAACTTCTGCCTGTTACTTCCCCACTCTACACATACTCAGCAGTACTTCTGCCTGTTACAGCCCCACGGTACACATACTCAGCAGAACTTCTGCCGGTTACTTCCCCACTCTACACATACTCAGCAGAACTTCTGCCTGTTACACCCCCACTCTACACATACTCAGCAGAACTTCTGCCTGTTACACCCCCACTCTACACATACTCAGCAGAACTTCTGCCTGTTACAGCCCCACACTACACATACTCAGCAGTATTTCTGCCTGTTACTTCCCCACTCTACACATACTCAGCAGTACTTCTGCCTGTTACAGCCCCACGGTACACATACTCAGCAGAACTTCTGCCGGTTACTTCCCCACTCTACACATACTCAGCAGTACTTCTGCCTGTTACAACCCCACTCTACACATACTCAGCAGAACTTCTGCCTGTTACAGCCCCACACTACACATACTCAGCAGAACGTCTGCCTGTTACAACCCCACTCTACACATACTCAGCAGAACTACTGCCTGTTACAGCCCCACTCTACACATACTCAGCAGAACTTCTGCCTGTTACACCCCCACTCTACACATACTCAGCAGAACTTCTGCCTGTTACAGCCCCACTCTACACATACTCAGCAAAACTCCTGCCTGTTACAGCCCCACTCTACACATACTCAGCAGAACTACTGCCTGTTACAGCCCCACTCTACACATACTCAACAGAACTTCTGCCTGTTACAGCCCCACACTACACATACTCAGCAGAACTCCTGCCTGTTACAGCCCCACTCTACACATACTCAGCAGAACTCCTGCCTGTTACAGCCCCATGCTACACATACTCAGCAGAACTCCTGCCTGTTAATACCCCACGCTACACATATTCAGCAGAACTTCTGCCTGTTATAGCCCCATGCTACACATACTCAGCAGAACTTCTGCCTGTTACAGCCCCACACTACACATACTCAGCAGAACTTCTACCAGTTACAGCTCCACGCTACACATACTCAGCAGAACTTCTGCCTGTTATAGCCCCACACTACACATACTCAGCAGAACTTCTGCCTGTTATAGCCCCACGCTACACATACTCAGCAGAACTTCTGCCTGTTATAGCCCCACGCTACACATACTCAGCAGAACTTCTTCCTGTCTGCCTGTTATAGCCCCATGCTACACATACTCAGCAGAATATTTGCCTGTTGTAGCCCAACGCTACACATAGCATCAGAGCTATTCTTGTGTGTCTCTGGGAAACAGCTGTCTGACACCTACATTTCTGTTTATAGCCGCTGCTAACACGGATGCCTATGGTATGACCAAACTTCCAGGGACGGGATGGTGTGTAAGTTAGGTTTCGGCATCGCGTGGGGTGGAAGTCAGTTAGGGTTAGGCATCGGTGGTGGTGGTGACGGGGGGGTTGGTTATGGATAAACATTGGTGGGGAAGGTTTGGTTGGGGTTCGGCATTGGTGGGGGGGATAAGATTAGGAATTGATGGGGGTTTTGTTAGGGTTAGGCATTGGTGGGGGGAGTGGTTAGGGTTAGATGTCGGAAGGGGAGAGTCGGTTAGGGTTAAGCATTGGTAGGAAAGTATTGGTTAGGGTTAGGAATTGGTGGGAGGGTTGGTTGGGGTTAGGCATGGGTAGGACGGGTCATTAGGGTTAGGCATCGGTGGAAGGTTTGGTTAGGGTTAGGAATTGGTGGGAGGGTTGGTTAGGGTTAGGCAATAGGCATCGGTGGGGGAGTGTCGGTTAGGAATCGGTAGGGGGTTTAGTCAGGGTTACGCATTGGTGTGTGTGGGGGGGGGGGGGGGGGATGGTTAAGATTAGAAAATGGTGGGTGGAGTGGCTAGTGTTAAATGGGAGGAGGAGTACACTCCAATAAATTGATGAAGTCACTATTTTATAAAAATACAAATTGTATTAGTATCTTTACAAATCATAAAAGTGTTAGGCTGGTTACACACTCAAAACGTGCAGGAGAACGGCTCCTGCAGGCGTTGGGGCTGTCGTCGGAATCTGCGGTGCGACACTGAGTAGCGGCGGTAGTAGTTCATTTACCCGAAGGGGAAGTGCCGATTCCCGACAATAAAATGCGCCAGGACATGTCGTACCGCAACGCATCGAAACGCAGCGTCGGGTGTGAAAGGTAAAATGAAAGTCTATGGACTTTCCTTTTACCTTGGTTAATGCAAAGTATAGACTTTGCGTTAAAACGCCAAAAGAGGGCTCTGGTGTGAAAGAGCCCTTAACCCTGCAAGGCAACCCATTAACCTCCTGTAGCAGCCCATCCCAGCACTCATACACACAAGCATACAGGGACAAAGCTCCTTATCTATGGTGATCACCAAAACCAAAAATATCCATGTATGTTTCAGGATGCCCTCAAAGCTTATCCGCCAGATCACAGATGAAATAGTGCACAGTTCCTCTGGATAATGTCATGCATACATTGAAAAGTTAGCAAGCAGAGATACATGTCTCTTAGACTCTTGGCTGGGAAAGTGTACACAGTAGAGCAGAAATCAGTCCAAACTTAGCAAGCTTATGCATAGGCAGCACAAAGCAGCATCAGGCACCTCACTCAGAGGAAAACGGCATGAAGCAATATAGAGCATGTCATTAAAGGGAACCAGAGACGAAGCACCCTTGTGTATTTTACCATATATATCAGTAAGAACATTAGAGAAAACACTTACCATGCTCTCTGTTTCATCCCCACTGCTAAAAGTGTCTGTTATCAGCTGTGATAAGAATCCCGGGCTGAGCATTCAGTCTGGCTTTGCAGGGAATAATTATAGCTGAGTCATTATAGCAGAGCCACAAGGGGGCAGGCTTGGGCTTGAAAAGACACCAGAGAAGACAGACTCAGCTATAATCTTTCCATAGCAAAGCTAGACTGAGTGCTCAGTCGGGGATTCTTATCAGAGGTGATAACAGTCAGATTAAACAGAGAACAATGAAACAAAGAGCAGATTAGGTGTTTACTGTCATGTTCCCACTGATTTATAAGGTAAAATACAAGAGGGTGCTTCATCTCTGGTTCTCTTTAAAAGAGCATATATGCAGCTGTATACTCTACCGGTTCCACAGCGTCGCCAGTATGTTCGAGTCCCAAGTGTCCTGTTACGTGGAGTCCATAGAGGTTGCAGATTGGCTCTGTGTCCGTGAGACCGTTTATAATCCAGAGGTGTGCAGCTGGCGTCCAGGCACCAGAAAATGTCCGCCGCCGTATAGCGGCACCAACGAGAGTTCAGCGGAGAGGCGGAGTGCCCACTGCGAAAGGCAGTGTTGGATTGGTACTGGCTGGGAATGTCGGTGGCAACAGAGAGAGCAGGCAGGCTCCAAAGCGGGTCAAACATGCACACCGTGTATACCCGACATGTTTCGCCGGCTCACTTCTGGCTTTCTCGAGGGGGCGTGTCAACAAGTATGCGTCATCATACACTCACTTCCTACTTGTACAGAAGCCCGGCCAATCACGGACATAGCCGCCCGCGCCCCCAATCCACCGGTGGAGCTCAAGCTGTAACCACAGGCGAGAGGGAGAGAGGGCGGAATCCCAGAGTGACTGTCAACATATCAAGAAAAAACTTTATTCATCTGGATACGTGGCCACAATAATATCGGTAGGAAAGATCATGGATATCTATGTTACGCCAGGATAATGTGCCTGGAGTAAAAAATGGGCAAAAAATGTGTTAGCGCGAGTAAACAGGTCACTGGATACAAGTGGGGCCACGATGCCAGTCGGGAGAAATCCTCGGCTATGACGAGCAAAGAGGGCGTCCCTATACAGCCACACCAAATGTCCCGGATGTCAGGAAGAGAGCACATTATAAGGGTAAGAAGGGGACATAACTTTGAGAATCATTTAAACCCGGGGGGACAGTTGCTTTTAACTCGAAGATCCAACGTGCCTCTCTCTGGAGGGCCAATCTATCAAAATTGCCTCCCTGGATATTGGTATGGATATGGTCCAGGCCAATGACTCTTAGGTTTTTGTAATTCCCTGCATGGACTGTCTTAAAGTGGCGGGCTACCGGTGACGGACCCTCCATATCCTTACTTTTAATTTTGGTTATGTGTTCAATGATTCGTCACCTTAATTCTCTCTTGGTCTTCCCCACGTAGAAAGCTCCACACGGGCAGACCAAGAGGTAAATTACCAAAATCTTGTCACAATTGACAAAATGAGAAAGGTTCCAGGTTCTGCCATCCGGTAGATCCACCACTTTTCCCACCTGCATATACCGGCATATAGTACACCCCCAACATCTGTAGGTACTTGTGACCTTACAGTGTCTCGGGGCGCTTTCAGTCCCTGAAAAATGACTGTTAACAAGGGTGTCCCTCAAAGAGGAAGCTCTCCTGAAGGACACATTTGGGGATTCAGGAACAAAAGCCGCTAACTTGGGGTCATTGCATAGAATGTTCCAGTGATGTGTCCATGCTGGACACAGAACTTCGTGCAAAATCTTCGTTCTCGACAAGTGAGGATCGATGTTGTGTAGCGATCAAGGCTTCACGATCTGCGTGAACTGCACGTTGATATGCGCGTCTAAGGTGGGTGTCGTGGTATCCCGTATTCCTGAACCTCTTACGCAAATCTCTGGCCTCTGAATTAAAAGTAGCCAAATCAGAACACTTCCTCCGTACCCTTAAATACTGTCCGGTAGGAATTCCCCTGACAGCATGTGCCGGATGGAAACGGTCTGCTCTTAGCAATGAGTTAGTGGCCGTCTCCTTCCTATATAGGGTCGTGGAGACATTGTCCACAGTATCTATAAGAATTCTCAGGTCAAGGAAGGGGGCAGATACGTCGTCCACCTGAAACGTGAAACGTAAGTTCCACTTATTAACGTTCAGTCGATGCACGAAATCTGTGAGCAACCTGTGCCCGCCGGTCCAGAACAAGATATCATCGATGTACCTGTGCCATGCCACAATGTACCTGTGCCATGCCACATTAGGCATTGGTGGAGGAGGGTCAGTTAGGGTTAGGCATTGGTGGGGGAGGGTCGGTTAGGTTTAGGCATTGATGGGGGGAGGGTCGGTTAGGTTTAGGCATTGGTGGGGGGAGGGTCGGTTAGGTTTAGGCATTGGTGGGGGAGGGTAGGTTAGGTTTAGGCATTGGTGGGGGGAGGGTCGGTTAGGTTTAGGCATTGGTGGGGGGAGGGTCGGTTAGGTTTAGGCATTGGTGGGGGGAGGGTCGGTTAGGTTTAGGCATTGGTGGGGGAGGGTCAGCTAGGGTTAGGCATTGGTGGAGGAGGGTCAGCTAGGGTTAGGCATTGGTGGGGGAGGGTCGGTTAGGGTTAGGCATTGATAAGGGGGAGGGTCGGTTAGGTTTAGGCATTGGTGGGGGGGAGGGCCGGTTAGGTTTAGGCATTGGTGGGGGGAGGGTCGGTTAGGTTTAGGCATTGGCGGGGGAGGGTCATTTAGGTTTAGGAATTGGTGGGGGAGGGTAGGTTAGGTTTAGGCATTGGTGGGGGGAGGGTCGGTTAGGTTTAGGCATTGGTGGGGGGAGGGTCGGTTAGGTTTAGGCATTGGTGGGGGAGGGTCAGCTAGGGTTAGGCATTGGCGGGGGAGGGTCGGTAAAGGGTGAAGGCCCATACTCACGTCTGATTTTTGCGAACGACTGGTCGTTTGAATGTCCCGTCGTTCAGTCGTCCGCACGCCGAATCAGGCGTGTGTACAGACTGTCGTTCGCGTGATAAGAGTGAGTTTGAGCGATCCGCCGGGCGGATCGCTCAAACTCAGTCTTATCACACGAACGACAGTCTGTACACACGCCTGATTCGGCGTGCGGACGACTGAACGACGGGACATTCAAACGACCAGTCGTTCGCAAAAATCAGACGTGAGTATGGGCCTTTAGGCATTAGGTTTAACAACAGTAAAATATCCCAATAATCAAATATCAGTAATTTTACTAATATTCTACTGGTGTCTATTTCTGCCGCCCAAATTTCCGCGGCGCCCATTTTGCGGGTACAAATGTCTAGAGATGTAGCGAAAGGTTCGCTGGCGAACGGTTCCAGGCGAACTTTGGGGGTTCGCGTTCGCCTGCACCAGGCGAACTTTTGCGGAAGTTCGATTCGCCCCATAATGCACTTTGAGGGTCAACTTTGACCCTCTGCATCACAGTCAGCAGGCACATTGTAGCCAATCAGGCTACACTAAGCCCTGGAGCCCCCCCCCCCCCCTTATATACGGTAGGCTCGCTGGCCATGACACTCACTCCTGTGCCTGCTAGACAGACTAGGGACAGCTGCTGCAGACTTGTTCTCCTAGGGAATGATTAGTTAGGCTCTTGGCTTGCTCCTGGATGATTGTTATTGCTAAAATAGCACCCCTCAGCTCTCTTTTAAGAGATGTTTTCCTGATGTGTTTTTTTGTGTGTGTTGCTCACTGACACTGACATTATACAGCCCTATCTGTTGCAGCTGGACCTTGGTAAATGTTATTACTGAGCCAGCCAGGCCCTGCCTAACTATCTATACTGGGACACCTACCTATGCCTACCTAACTACTGGGGCACCTACTTACCTATACGGGGACACCTACCTACCTACCTATTCTAGGGGACCTACCTATGCCTACCGACCTATACTGGGACACCTACCTATGCCTACCTACCTATACTGGGACTCCTACCTATGCCTACCTACCTATACTGGGTCTCCTACCTATGCCTAGCTAACCAATGGGACTCCTACCTATGCCTACCTACCTATACTGGGATTCCTACCTATGCCTACCTACCTATACTGGGTCTCCTACCTATGCCTAGCTAACTAATGGGACTCCTACCTATGCCTACCTACCTATACCTGTTAAAGCCCCACGCTACACATACTCAGCAGAACTCCTGCCTGTTAATACCCCACACTACACATACTCAGCAGAACTTCTGCCTGTTATAGCCCCACGCTACACATACTCAGCAGAACTCCTGCCTGTTACAGCCCCACGCTACACATACTCAGCAGAACTTCTGCCTGTTATAGCCCCACGCTACACATACTCAGCAGAACTCCTGCCTGTTACAGCCCCACGCTACACATACTCAGCAGAACTTCTGCCTGTTACAGCCCCACGCTACACATACTCAGCAGAACTCCTGCCTGTTACAGCCCCACGCTACACATACTCAGCAGAACTTCTGCCTGTTACAGCCCCACGCTACACATACTCAGCAGAACTTCTGCCTGTTATAGCCCCACGCTACACATACTCAGCAGAACTCCTGCCTGTTAATACCCCACACTACACATACTCAGCAGAACTTCTGCCTGTTATAGCCCCACGCTACACATACTCAGCAGAACTTCTGCCTGTTACAGCCCCACGCTACACATACTCAGCAGAACTTCTGCCTGTTACAGCCCCACACTACACATACTCAGCAGAACTTCTGCCTGTTACAGCCCCATGCTACACATACTCAGCAGAACTCCTGCCTGTTACTTCCCCTCTCTACACATACTGAGCAGAATTTCTGCCTGTTAAAGCCCCACACTAAACATACTCAGCAGAACTTTTGCCTGTTAATGCCCCACACTACACATACTTACTCAGCAGAACTTCTGCCTGTTATAGCCCCACGCTACACGTACTCAGCAGAACTTCTGCCTGTTATAGCCCCACACTACACATACTCAGCAGAACTTCTGCCTGTTATAGCCCCACGCTACACATACTCAGCAGAACTTCTGCCTGTTATAGCCCCACGCTACACATACTCAGCAGAACTTCTTCCTGTCTGCCTGTTATAGCCCCATGCTACACATACTAAGCAGAATTTTTGCCTGTTATAGCCCAACGCTACACATAGCATCAGAGCTATTCTTGTGTGTCTCTGGGAAACAGCTGTCTGACACCTACATTTCTGTTTATAGCCGCTGCTAACACGGATGCCTATGGTATGACCAAACTTCCGGGGTCGGGATGGTGTGTAAGTTAGGTTTCGGCATCGCGTGGGGTGGAAGTCAGTTAGGGTTAGGCATCGGTGGTGGTGGTGACGGGGGGGTTGGTTATGGATAAACATTGGTGGGGAAGGTTTGGTTGGGGTTCGGCATTGGTGGGGGGGATAAGATTAGGAATTGATGGGGGTTTTGTTAGGGTTAGGCATTGGTGGGGGGAGTGGTTAGGGTTAGATGTCGGAAGGGGAGAGTCGGTTAGGGTTAAGCATTGGTAGGAAAGTATTGGTTAGGGTTAGGAATTGGTGGGAGGGTTGGTTGGGGTTAGGCATGGGTAGGACGGGTCATTAGGGTTAGGCATCGGTGGAAGGTTTGGTTAGGGTTAGGAATTGGTGGGAGGGTTGGTTAGGGTTAGGCAATAGGCATCGGTGGGGGAGTGTCGGTTAGGAATCGGTAGGGGGTTTAGTCAGGGTTACGCATTGGTGTGTGTGTGGGGGGGGGGGGGGGATGGTTAAGATTAGAAAATGGTGGGTGGAGTGGCTAGTGTTAAATGGGAGGAGGAGTACACTCCAATAAATTGATGAAGTCACTATTTTATAAAAATACAAATTGTATTAGTATCTTTACAAATCATAAAAGTGTTAGGCTGGTTACACACTCAAAACGTGCAGGAGAACGGCTCCTGCAGGCGTTGGGGCTGTCGTCGGAATCTGCGGTGCGACACTGAGTAGCGGCGGTAGTAGTTCATTTACCCGAAGGGGAAGTGCCGATTCCCGACAATAAAATGCGCCAGGACATGTCGTACCGCAACGCATCGAAACGCAGCGTCGGGTGTGAAAGGTAAAATGAAAGTCTATGGACTTTCCTTTTACCTTGGTTAATGCAAAGTATAGACTTTGCGTTAAAACGCCAAAAGAGGGCTCTGGTGTGAAAGAGCCCTTAACCCTGCAAGGCAACCCATTAACCTCCTGTAGCAGCCCATCCCAGCACTCATACACACAAGCATACAGGGACAAAGCTCCTTATCTATGGTGATCACCAAAACCAAAAATATCCATGTATGTTTCCGGATGCCCTCAAAGCTTATCCGCCAGATCACAGATGAAATAGTGCACAGTTCCTCTGGATAATGTCATGCATACATTGAAAAGTTAGCAAGCAGAGATACATGTCTCTTAGACTCTTGGCTGGGAAAGTGTACACAGTAGAGCAGAAATCAGTCCAAACTTAGCAAGCTTATGCATAGGCAGCACAAAGCAGCATCAGGCACCTCACTCAGAGGAAAACGGCATGAAGCAATATAGAGCATGTCATTAAAGGGAACCAGAGACGAAGCACCCTTGTGTATTTTACCATATATATCAGTAAGAACATTAGAGAAAACACTTACCATGCTCTCTGTTTCATCCCCACTGCTAAAAGTGTCTGTTATCAGCTGTGATAAGAATCCCGGGCTGAGCATTCAGTCTGGCTTTGCAGGGAATAATTATAGCTGAGTCATTATAGCAGAGCCACAAGGGGGCAGGCTTGGGCTTGAAAAGACACCAGAGAAGACAGACTCAGCTATAATCTTTCCATAGCAAAGCTAGACTGAGTGCTCAGTCGGGGATTCTTATCAGAGGTGATAACAGTCAGATTAAACAGAGAACAATGAAACAAAGAGCAGATTAGGTGTTTACTGTCATGTTCCCACTGATTTATAAGGTAAAATACAAGAGGGTGCTTCATCTCTGGTTCTCTTTAAAAGAGCATATATGCAGCTGTATACTCTACCGGTTCCACAGCGTCGCCAGTATGTTCGAGTCCCAAGTGTCCTGTTACGTGGAGTCCATAGAGGTTGCAGATTGGCTCTGTGTCCGTGAGACCGTTTATAATCCAGAGGTGTGCAGCTGGCGTCCAGGCACCAGAAAATGTCCGCCGCCGTATAGCGGCACCAACGAGAGTTCAGCGGAGAGGCGGAGTGCCCACTGCGAAAGGCAGTGTTGGATTGGTACTGGCTGGGAATGTCGGTGGCAACAGAGAGAGCAGGCAGGCTCCAAAGCGGGTCAAACATGCACACCGTGTATACCCGACATGTTTCGCCGGCTCACTTCTGGCTTTCTTGAGGGGGCGTGTCAACAAGTATGCGTCATCATACACTCACTTCCTACTTGTACAGAAGCCCGGCCAATCACGGACATAGCCGCCCGCGCCCCCAATCCACCGGTGGAGCTCAAGCTGTAACCACAGGCGAGAGGGAGAGAGGGCGGAATCCCAGAGTGACTGTCAACATATCAAGAAAAAACTTTATTCATCTGGATACGTGGCCACAATAATATCGGTAGGAAAGATCATGGATATCTATGTTACGCCAGGATAATGTGCCTGGAGTAAAAAATGGGCAAAAAATGTGTTAGCGCGAGTAAACAGGTCACTGGATACAAGTGGGGCCACGATGCCAGTCGGGAGAAATCCTCGGCTATGACGAGCAAAGAGGGCGTCCCTATACAGCCACACCAAATGTCCCGGATGTCAGGAAGAGAGCACATTATAAGGGTAAGAAGGGGACATAACTTTGAGAATCATTTAAACCCGGGGGGACAGTTGCTTTTAACTCGAAGATCCAACGTGCCTCTCTCTGGAGGGCCAATCTATCAAAATTGCCTCCCTGGATATTGGTATGGATATGGTCCAGGCCAATGACTCTTAGGTTTTTGTAATTCCCTGCATGGACTGTCTTAAAGTGGCGGGCTACCGGTGACGGACCCTCCATATCCTTACTTTTAATTTTGGTTATGTGTTCAATGATTCGTCACCTTAATTCTCTCTTGGTCTTCCCCACGTAGAAAGCTCCACATGGGCAGACCAAGAGGTAAATTACCAAAATCTTGTCACAATTGACAAAATGAGAAAGGTTCCAGGTTCTGCCATCCGGTAGATCCACCACTTTTCCCACCTGCATATACCGGCATATAGTACACCCCCAACATCTGTAGGTACTTGTGACCTTACAGTGTCTCGGGGCGCTTTCAGTCCCTGAAAAATGACTGTTAACAAGGGTGTCCCTCAAAGAGGAAGCTCTCCTGAAGGACACATTTGGGGATTCAGGAACAAAAGCCGCTAACTTGGGGTCATTGCATAGAATGTTCCAGTGATGTGTCCATGCTGGACACAGAACTTCGTGCAAAATCTTCGTTCTCGACAAGTGAGGATCGATGTTGTGTAGCGATCAAGGCTTCACGATCTGCGTGAACTGCACGTTGATATGCGCGTCTAAGGTGGGTGTCGTGGTATCCCGTATTCCTGAACCTCTTACGCAAATCTCTGGCCTCTGAATTAAAAGTAGCCAAATCAGAACACTTCCTCCGTACCCTTAAATACTGTCCGGTAGGAATTCCCCTGACAGCATGTGCCGGATGGAAACGGTCTGCTCTTAGCAATGAGTTAGTGGCCGTCTCCTTCCTATATAGGGTCGTGGAGACATTGTCCACAGTATCTATAAGAATTCTCAGGTCAAGGAAGGGGGCAGATACGTCGTCCACCTGAAACGTGAAACGTAAGTTCCACTTATTAACGTTCAGTCGATGCACGAAATCTGTGAGCAACCTGTGCCCGCCGGTCCAGAACAAGATATCATCGATGTACCTGTGCCATGCCACAATGTACCTGTGCCATGCCACATTAGGCATTGGTGGAGGAGGGTCAGTTAGGGTTAGGCATTGGTGGGGGAGGGTCAGTTAGGTTTAGGCATTGATGGGGGGAGGGTCGGTTAGGTTTAGGCATTGGTGGGGGGAGGGTCGGTTAGGTTTAGGCATTGGTGGGGGAGGGTAGGTTAGGTTTAGGCATTGGTGGGGGGAGGGTCGGTTAGGTTTAGGCATTGGTGGGGGGAGGGTCGGTTAGGTTTAGGCATTGGTGGGGGGAGGGTCGGTTAGGTTTAGGCATTGGTGGGGGGAGGGTCGGTTAGGTTTAGGCATTGGTGGGGGAGGGTCAGCTAGGGTTAGGCATTGGTGGAGGAGGGTCAGCTAGGGTTAGGCATTGGTGAGGGAGGGTCGGTTAGGGTTAGGCATTGATAAGGGGGAGGGTCGGTTAGGTTTAGGCATTGGTGGGGGGGAGGGCCGGTTAGGTTTAGGCATTGGTGGGGGGAGGGTCGGTTAGGTTTAGGCATTGGCGGGGGAGGGTCATTTAGGTTTAGGAATTGGTGGGGGAGGGTAGGTTAGGTTTAGGCATTGGTGGGGGGAGGGTCGGTTAGGTTTAGGCATTGGTGGGGGGAGGGTCGGTTAGGTTTAGTCATTGGTGGGGGAGGGTCAGCTAGGGTTAGGCATTGGGGGGGAGGGTCAGCTAAGGTTAGGCATTGGCGGGGGAGGGTCGGTAAAGGGTGAAGGCCCATACTCACGTCTGATTTTTGCGAACGACTGGTCGTTTGAATGTCCCGTCGTTCAGTCGTCCGCACGCCGAATCAGGCGTGTGTACAGACTGTCGTTCGCGTGATAAGAGTGAGTTTGAGCGATCCGCCGGGCGGATCGCTCAAACTCAGTCTTATCACACGAACGACAGTCTGTACACACGCCTGATTCGGCGTGCGGACGACTGAACGACGGGACATTCAAACGACCAGTCGTTCGCAAAAATCAGACGTGAGTATGGGCCTTTAGGCATTAGGTTTAACAACAGTAAAATATCCCAATAATCAAATATCAGTAATTTTACTAATATTCTACTGGTGTCTATTTCTGCCGCCCAAATTTCCGCGGCGCCCATTTTGCGGGTACAAATGTCTAGAGATGTAGCGAAAGGTTCGCTGGCGAACGGTTCCAGGCGAACTTTGGGGGTTCGCGTTCGCCTGCACCAGGCGAACTTTTGCGGAAGTTCGATTCGCCCCATAATGCACTTTGAGGGTCAACTTTGACCCTCTGCATCACAGTCAGCAGGCACATTGTAGCCAATCAGGCTACACTAAGCCCTGGAGCCCCCCCCCCCCCCCTTATATACGGTAGGCTCGCTGGCCATGACACTCACTCCTGTGCCTGCTAGACAGACTAGGGACAGCTGCTGCAGACTTGTTCTCCTAGGGAATGATTAGTTAGGCTCTTGGCTTGCTCCTGGATGATTGTTATTGCTAAAATAGCACCCCTCAGCTCTCTTTTAAGAGATGTTTTCCTGATGTGTTTTTTTGTGTGTGTTGCTCACTGACACTGACATTATACAGCCCTATCTGTTGCAGCTGGACCTTGGTAAATGTTATTACTGAGCCAGCCAGGCCCTGCCTAACTATCTATACTGGGACACCTACCTATGCCTACCTAACTACTGGGGCACCTACTTACCTATACGGGGACACCTACCTACCTACCTATTCTAGGGGACCTACCTATGCCTACCGACCTATACTGGGACACCTACCTATGCCTACCTACCTATACTGGGACTCCTACCTATGCCTACCTACCTATACTGGGTCTCCTACCTATGCCTAGCTAACCAATGGGACTCCTACCTATGCCTACCTACCTATACTGGGATTCCTACCTATGCCTACCTACCTATACTGGGTCTCCTACCTATGCCTAGCTAACTAATGGGACTCCTACCTATGCCTACCTACCTATACTGGGTCTCCTACCTATGCCTAGCTAACTACTGAGGCACCTACCTATGCCTACCTACCTATACTGGGACTCCTACCTATGCCTACCTACCTATACTGGGTCTCCTACCTATGCCTAGCTAACCAATGGGACTCCTACCTATACTGGGACTCCTACCTATGCCTACCTACCTATACTGGGTCTCCTACCTATGCCTAGCTAACTAATGGGACTCCTACCTATGCCTACCTACCTATACTGGGTCTCCTACCTATGCCTAACTAACTACTGAGGCACCTACCTATGCCTACCTACCTATACTGGGACTCCTACCTATGCCTACCTACCTATACTGGGACACCTACCTATGCCTACCTACATACAAGAAGATAATAAGGTTGTTGCTTCATTGTGGACAGACCAAATTCGATCAGCTGGACAGTCACTGTTGTTCTATCGTTGAGCTACCACAGCCCGGCGACTATATGGGCTGGAAAACTGCCACGGCCTACACTCTCGCCATGGTGCGCACCAGTCCAGCATGGCCGTCACTACGCAAACAGCTGTTTGCAGTGCGTTACACAGTGAGTTTGGTGTGTCAGTGTGAAGCAGTACTCTAATTACACTCCGTGATTGATGTATACACATGCAAGATGTTTGAAAGCACTTTAGGCCTGCAATTTAGCATTCAATGTCATTTCTGCCCTTAAAACGCTGCTTTACGTCACATCCAGATTTTTCCCCGGGACTTTTGGCATGTATCCCACTCCGCCATGCCCCCCTCCAGGTGTTAGACCCCTTGAAACATCTTTTCCATCACTTTTCTGGCCAGCATAATTTTTTTCTATTTTTCAAAGTTCGCCTCCCCATTGAAGTCTATTGCGGTTCGCGAACTTATCCGCGAACCGAACCTTCCGTGGAAGTTCGCGAACCGAAAATCGGAGGTTCGCGACATCTCTACAAATGTCTGACCTTCTCGATTAGCCGGTTTATGATATACAATCATGCAACAAGTTAGTGCTGCCTGCACCACTGAACGGGCGTGTTCTGCCTTGAATCGGATGGTCACGTCAAGCCTGCTTCTGAAGGGCGAACGCTAAAACATGGGCGTCGTGTTAGAAGGTGCTGGATTGTAAAAATGACGTGCGCATTTGGGCACAACGCAACACGCGTAGCGGCTGGTTCACCAAGCTGTAATGAATGGATTAAGGCAAGTTATTTTATGCAAATAAGTTTACAAATATAAAGGATGCCCATTAATGATACAATTGATTGTACAATCTTACCAAATCTATGTAGAAGAGTAAACTGAGTTCATATACTTTGGATACTGCTTTGGGATGCGAGCTTCTGGTCCCTTCAAAGTGCACCTGAACTCTTGCACAGGACAGAAGGAAAACACCGAGAAATTCACCCTGTATGTTTTTAGAGCGTTTAGCCTGTCTAATTCCCCCTCATCTGTGACTAATCACCACTGTCATTTGATCTCTCAACTGAGTCAGCTGGCTGCCTCGGCAGAGCAGCTAATTTGTAAAAACAGGACGTTAACCCTATATCTGCTTCCATGAAAGCAGGAAGTAGACGCACTGCAGATTTATTGCAGGTTTTGTATCAGCTGTAATAAAGATATGTTTTTGTTTAAAAGTTATTATGCTGCTGCTTATCTTTTAGAGCAGAAAGGCAGTTCTGAGTTCAGGTCTACTTTAATAGGAAATGGCCCAGAATCACTGATGAGCGAAAATGCAAAAATTATTTTCGCCTAATTTCGTTTCAACAGGCGAATTTTCGATCAAATATTTTTGCGTTAATTTTCGCCTAATGCCCGTTGTTTTCGCGTTAGCGAAGTTGCTTGCGGATTATTGCGGACATTTTTCCGCAAAAGGGCATAAGCATCCGCATACTTCAACTTTCGATGCTGGTCGAAAACGCGAATATTTCCGAAAATTCGATGGGATTTTCGATGCGAAAATGACTTGGGTGAAAATTCGCAAGCAACTCTGCCCAGAATATTCTACTTATTCAGTTTTTGATGCACTTTGGAAGGACGAAGAGGGAACTGATCTTTTATGTGCCAGTACAGTTATAGTTTGAGGTCCCCTTTAACTCCAGACGCCAGAGAGGACGTTCTGAGTTCAGGTCCCCTTTAACCACCGTTGTGTAAATGCTCAGTTAGCACCCGCCGCCCATCTGTCATCGCTGAACTCTAATAGACGGCCTCATCTGTGGGTCGTGCGTCTCTATCGATCTGCGCAGGAGATACAATTTTATTGGATCAGCATAAATCGCCCTCCTGTGAGTTATGAGCCGTATCTCGGCTGGCGGTGGGCCCCGGGGCGCCCTAGAGGTCAGGGGGTTAAATAAGCAGCTTGCAGCTTGTACCGCCATCCATCAGGGCCCAGCTGTCCCCAGGTCTTCCTATTAACACCAACTGCATTATTTATAACACACAGAATCCATTCTCAGTATATCAGTGAACCAGGAGATTGCTAGTAAATGACAACAGCCCACAATTATTAACACCAGGCTGCCAGCCCTTAGTGCCCGTTCACACTATGAGCATTTTCGATTTTTTTTAAGCACTGACAATTTTAGAAATCGCCCTAAAGCGCTTGTGCAATGATTTCCTATGAGAGTGTTCACATCTGAGCGTTTAGATTTTTATTCAAATTGAAAACGCGCTGCCTGTACCATTTTCTGATCGTTTTGGAAGGTGTAGGGAGATCGCATAGCGCTTGAAAAAGTGCTTTTAATTGTGATTTCCCCAGCGGTTTTAAGAATAAATACATTGGCCTCAATTCACTAAGCTTCTCTCCTGTCTTTAATAACTCTTCTGAGCTGTTTCTACAGTTATCACCATGGTGATAACTGTAGAAACCGCACAGAAGAGTTATTAAAGGGAACCAGGGAGGTTGGGGGGGAAGCTTTTATACATACCTGGGGCTTCCTCCAGCCCCATACGCACGGATCGCTCCCACGCGCCATCCTCTGCTGCCTGGATCCCGTCATTGCCGCCAGTCGGCTGGCAGACGCGGCCAATTGTCCGCATCACACGGGGCTCCCTCCATATACGTACGCATGAGGCTGCCTACTGCGCAGCCTCATGCGTACGGGTATGGAGGGAGCCCCTGTGATGCGGACACTTGGCCGCGTCCGCCGGAAGTGACGGGACCCGGTACCGCCGATACAGGAAGCGGAGGATGGCGGCGTGGGAGCGATCCGTGCGTATGGGGCTGGAGGAAGCCCCAGGTATGTATAAAAGCTTGTACTATTTTTTTTTATTAAAGTTCCTCTCTGGTTCCCTTTAAAGACAGGAGATAAGCTTAGTGAATTGAGGCTATTGTATTTATTCATTTCCGGGTCAAAGAGATCACTTCCTGACTGACGTCAGGAAGTGAAAATATTAATCGCTCAGCAAAAGCACTTACAAAAGCGCTTTTCTAAGTGCAAGGCGCAGGGAAAAGCGCTTTGAAAAGCGCTCTATAAATCGTTCAGCGCTTGCGATAGCGCGGTCAATTTATAATGGGAACAAGGCCCACACACCATACAATTTTTTACATTTCTTTTCAATCCAAGAATTACCGGTACAATCAATATTTATGAAAAAAATCTAACCAATATACCACACACGTGTTCAATTTTTCCCCAATCATGAAAAAAAAAATGATTGAAAACTTGGAGAAAATGGTTTGGGAGTATATACAAAGAAATTGACAATCTACTCTACACCATTCAATTTTCATAAAAATCGATCCACT
Organism: Hyperolius riggenbachi; assembly: GCF_040937935.1. NCBI lineage: Eukaryota > Metazoa > Chordata > Amphibia > Anura > Hyperoliidae > Hyperolius > Hyperolius riggenbachi. Next base: position 248,962,891 of record NC_090656.1, read on the forward strand.
CTACTCTTGATCCACAGATCCACAACTGATCGACTTATATCGAATAAAAATGGGAAATCCTAGCAAATTTATTACTCAAAAAAAAAGAGCTTTTGATTTTTCAGGAGAACCGATCGTGTTTATCGAACTGCCGTAAAATCAGATCATTTTTATTGTATCGTGTGTGGCCACCTTTAAAGAGACACTGAAGCGAAAAAAAAATGATGATATTATGATTTGTATGTGTAGTACAGCTAAGATATAAAACATTAAGATCAGATACATCAGTGTAATTGTTTCCAGTACAGGAAGAGTTGAGAAACTCCAGTTGTTATCTCTATGCAAACAAGCCATTAAGCTCTCCGACTAAGTTAGTCCTGGAGAGGGCTGTTATCTGACTTTTATTATCTCAACTGTAAGGCCTCGTTCAGACTATACGCGCTGCCGTGCGCATTTTGGCAGCGCGTATAGTGTGCGACACGCAAGAACGGTAGAAGGGCATAGACAGCCCTTCTACCGTTCCCATCATATGCGCTGCGTGGCAGCGCGATTGCGCTATCGCGTGCTGCACGCATTTTTGGGAATCGCAGCGCAGATCCCATTCATTGTAATGGGATCTGCAGCGCAGCGCATAGGAGCGCAGATGGCGTGCGATCGGACGCGTTGCGTTCCAATCGCACAGCCATCTGCGTTAATGATGTGAACGAGGCCTAAGTGAACTGTTTACTTTTTCTCTGCTAGAGCAGAGTTCATTACTTCACAGACTGCTCTGAAAGAATCATTTTGAATGCTGAGTGTTGTGTAATCTGCACATATTATAGAATGATGCAATGTTAGAAAAAACACTATATACCTGTGAAAATAAAAGTATGAGAATATTTTCTTTGCTGCTAATCTTCTAGTAATTATTCATAATACACAACCAATTCATTATATCATATATTTTTTTTTTTCGCTTCAGTGTCTAAGACGCATTTGGTAAAAATGTAATGTAGTGTAATTTACCTCATGTGGGTCTTTTACATTTTTTTCTTTTCCGACTTCACTAAGATTTTCACACCTGCGGTAATAGTTTGGTAACAATTCATTAAAGCTACGTACCCATGTCGTGATTTTGCAAACAATTTTTCCCAAGATTGAGGATTTTTTGAGCGATGATCCATTTTTTCCATGGTTTCACTACATGGGTATGTGTGCGCGATTGAGTGAACAGTGTGCAACCTTCGCAGTGGATCGGATCTTCAGAATCACCAACGACTCGAGCGCACAGTACCGTATTTGTCTGAACTCTCATTCGTGCCCGTTGCCTGTTGCTGCAGGTCAGAAGATTGATCGGGAAACGCTAGTTTTGTAGGGCTGTGTCGCTGAATGTTCCCCGATTCATCTAGGGGTGGGTACAGGGCTTAATATTTCTACGTCATGTGGTATATCATTTGGTATTAGCTGGATTATTGCAGTGCAGGGGAAATGAATGAAAGATGTAATACAGACCGCATTCTTGATTATTATACTGACAAGTAAAGGGCAAGTCCAAGCTGCACAAAAATTAATATAAAATTTGTATCAGCTGAAAACTATTGGCCAATCTTATCTGAATGTGTGTATTAGGCTTAAAGGAAACGTCAGGCAATCTATGCTACCCCCAGATCTACTTACCCGGGGCTTACTCCAGCCCCCAGCAGCCGACCTATCCCTCATCGCAGCTTCGCTTTCAGCTGCCGGCCCGGGGTCCCCTCCGGTGCAGAGGCGGACCTCGAGGTCGTCCTCTACTATGCCTGCGCTGAACACTCCAGCCCATGCACGAGTGATCAACAGCGGCGCTCGCACAGGCACGGCAGAGGACGACCTCGTGAGGCCGGGGAGGAAGCCTCAGGTAAGTAAATCTGGGTTAGCATAGATTGCCTGACGTTTCTTTTAAGGCAGTGGTTCTCAACCTGGGGTCTGCGTACCCCTGGGGGTACATCAGTACCTGTCAGGGGTCCCCCAGGGGCCGCAGACAAAATGGCGGAGAACCACTGCATCGGCTATTAAATCTCCCCCGTAGCGCCACGCTATGCCCCATTCACAGGCGCTCGTGCGGGAGATGTGTAGTAGCCTAGCTCTCTGATTGGCCCAAATGCTGTCTGTCACAGCAACACATGCACCTGCCCGCACCACCATCGCGGCCAATCGGAGCCGCTGCTGTGACAGACAGCATTTGGGCCAATCAGAGAGCTAGGATACTACACATCTCCCGCACGTGCGGCTGTGAATCGGGCGTAGCGGCGCTACGGGGGAGATTTAACAGCTTCCTGGTATTATTAAATTGTAAACTGCGATGCAGCACAATGGGGGTACATGTGCGGAAAAGGTTGTGAACCACTGCTTTAATTTTGTGAATTGAAGCCTTAACACTGGTACACACATTCAATTATAATTGGCCTATCACTGACCAATTTTATCACCTCCAGTATGTAGTAGTAGCAGCATGAGGGCTTACCTACACAATCTGCTCATAGCATTCAATATCTGTTGACCCTCCTACTACATGGAGGGCAGGGCACTCAGGAGCTGTGTGCAGCAACAAGCTGTATTGAAGCAGACAGTACTACATGTTTCAGGCAGAGCCCTTCCTCAGGTGGAAACCTGTAGTGTACTGTTGGCTTCAATACAGCTTGTTGCTGCACACAGCTCCTGAGTGCCGTGTCTTCTTTTCGTTGTGGCCTGTTTGTTTGCAGGTGTGGTCACTGTGGGGTGCCTGCAGGACACTGAGCACCGGCTGGCCAACTTATTATTGGTTTATATCTGAGGTGAGGAGTTCCATCATACCTACTACATAGAGGGGGTCAAATTGATAAATGATTGGCCAATTATAATTGAAAGTGTGTACCAGGCTTAAAGAGACACATAAGCAAAAAAAAATGATATAATGCATTGGTTGTGTACTATGAATAATTACTAGAAGATTAGCAGCAAAGAAAATATTCTCATACTTTTATTTTCAGGTATATAGTGTTTTTTCTAACATTGCATCATTCTATAATATGTGCAGATTACACAACACTCAGCATTCAAAATGATTCTTTCAGAGCAGTCTGTGAACTAATGACCTCTCCTCTGGCAGAGAAAAAGTAAATAGTCCAGGAACACTTGAGATAATAAAAGTCAGATAACAGCCTTCTCCACGACTTTGAAAATCTTATGCTGGGAATACACGTTTCGTTTTTGCCTTCGTTTAAACCTTCGTTTCGATTGTGCCTTTTGTCCTTTTCGATCCCAAAATAATCGATCGTACGGTTAATATCACCACCCACGGTTTCGTTTTTTTTTTTCGATTCTGATGGTTTCGTTTTTTCAATGATCGAAGGCTGCAAAGAAACGAAACGTAGTACAGGTACGGACGGCATAAACGAATATATAATCGATCTGAACAGCCATCAAGCCTACCAATGGCTCGATTAGATGGATAAAGAGAGATAATATCAAACATGTTCGATCACTAGTCGTTCGTTTTTGGGGTCTATTAATCGAAACTATAATGAGATTATGACTATTTTCACATACGTTTTCAACACTCGATTCGTTTACCAAACGAATCGAAGGCTAAAACGAAGGCAAAAACGAAACGTGTATTCCCAGCATTAGAGCTTAATGGCTTGTTTGCATAGAGATAACAACTAGAGTTTCTTAAATCTTCCTGTACTGGAAACAATTAGACTGATGTATCTGATCTTAATGTTTTATTTCTTAGCTGTACTACACATACAAATCATAATATCATCATTTTTTTCGCTTCAGTGTCCCTTTAAGTGTGACAAAGATAAGGGGAGCACGCTTGCCTGCTGTCTTATTTGCAGCTAGTGGGCTTTCTAATTCTCTGGTATACATGGACACAGGAAGTTGGTCCGCTGCATTTGTCTTCCTCCAGCTATGTGAAACATGGCCGATAGTCATTAGACTGCACCACATGGGGTGTTTATCCTTTTTTTGTGACAATTATTTTTTAAGATTTACTGTTTCTGGCTCTGTGTAGTCATTTGAGGTGTTGCTATGGAAACACCACTGTCAGTATTTTTTGGTTGATAAATTACCGCTGGGATCCTGTGAAGGGCTTTTTCAAGTCAATTCATTAAAATTCCACAAGCCCCATTTAGTTGCTTACCTCAGGATGTATATACCACAAGCTCTGAGCTGCTGTTATATCTACTATATCTCCCCTACCCCATAACCAGCGCAGTCACCATGGCAACCCCTCAAATTACCACAAGCTCCGAGCATCCGTTATATCTACTATATATCCCCTACCCCATAACCAGCGCAGTCACCATGGCAACCCCTCAAATTACCACAAGCTCCGAGCCTCCGTTATATCTACTGTATACTCCCCACCCCATAACCAGCGCAGTCACCATGGCAACCCCTCAAATTACCACAAGCTCCGAGCCTCCGTTATATCTACTGTATACTCCCCACCCCATAACCAGCGCAGTCACCATGGCAACCCCTCAAATTACCACACGGTCCGAGCTGCCATTATCATATCTACTGTATACTCCCCACCCCATAACCAGCGCAGTCACCATGGCAACCCCTCAAATTACCACAAGCTCTGAGCCTCCGTTATATCTACTGTATATCTCCCCTACCCCATAATCAGTGCAGTCACCGTGGCAACCCCTCAAATTACCACAAGCTCCGAGCCTCCGTTATATCTACTGTATACTCCCCACCCCATAACCAGCGCAGTCACCATGGCAACCCCTCAAATTACCACATGCTCCAAGCCTCCGTTATATCTACTGTATACTCCCCACCCCATAACCAGCGCAGTCACCATGGCAACCCCTCAAATTACCACACGGTCCGAGCTGCCATTATCATATCTACTGTATACTCCCCACCCCATAACCAGCGCAGTCACCATGGCAACCCCTCAAATTACCACAAGCTCCAAGCCTCCGTTATATCTACTGTATACTCCCCACCCCATAACCAGCGCAGTCACCATGGCAACCCCTCAAACTACCACAAGCTCCGAGCCTCCGTTATATCCACTGTATATCCCCCACCCCATAACCAGCGCAGTCACCATGGCAACCCCTCAAATTACCACACGGTCCGAGCTGCCATTATCATATCTACTGTATACTTCCCACCCCATAACCAGCGCAGTCACCATGGCAACCCCTCAAATTACCACAAGCTCTGAGCCTCCGTTATATCTACTGTATATCTCCCCTACCCCATAATCAGTGCAGTCACCGTGGCAACCCCTCAAATTACCACAAGCTCCGAGCCTCCGTTATATCTACTGTATACTCCCCACCCCATAACCAGCGCAGTCACCATGGCAACCCCTCAAATTACCACAAGCTCCGAGCCTCCGTTATATCTACTGTATACTCCCCACCCCATAACCAGCGCAGTCACCATGGCAACCCCTCAAACTACCACAAGCTCCGAGCCTCCGTTATATCTACTGTATACTCCCCACCCCATAACCAGCGCAGTCACCATGGCAACCCCTCAAATTACCACAAGCTCCGAGCCTCCGTTATATCTACTGTATACTCCCCACCCCATAACCAGCGCAGTCACCATGGCAACCCCTCAAATTACCACACGGTCCGAGCTGCCATTATCATATCTACTGTATACTCCGCACCGCATAACCAGCGCAATCACCATGGCAACCCCTCAAAATACCACAAGCTCCGAGCCTCCGTTATATCTACTGTATACTCCCCACCCCATAATCAGTGCAGTCACCATGGCAACCCCTCAAATTACCACAAGCTCCGAGCCTCCGTTATATCTACTGTATACTCCCCACCCCATAACCAGCGCAGTCACCCTCGCAGCCCCTAAATTACCACATGCTCCGAGCTGCCATTATCACATCTACTGTATATCCCCCACCCCATAACCAGCGCAGTCACCATGGCAACCCCTCCAGTTACCACAAGCGCTGAGTAAATAATGCTATTTGACAAAAATGAGCACGGTTTTCTTATCACTGGTTACTGTAAGGAGGAAATGTAACGCAAGTGTTAGAAAGACCGATTGGCGACCACAATAGCAATAATCATCCAATCAATCAATCAATCAAATTTTACCTCCGCAAGATTTGATATAAAGTGCATAAATTTGCATACCAAATTTGCATGATGCTGCATCAACTTACGCAAAATGGAAAAACGGGCATTAGAAAAACGAAAAAGATTAAGGTCTGTACAGCGTTGCGATCTACGGCAGCACTGTACTAGGGGACAGCCGTGTGACATGGCTCTCCCCTCTAGAGGCTCAGGAGGGATCGGCTGTCATAGGCTGATGCCTATGACAGCCGATCATGGTGATTGGCTGGCGGGGGGAGGGAGGAGTATGAAAAAGAAAAATACTTTTTTTATTAATAACAATATACAATATTTGTCAAAAAAAAAATAAGCAAACATCCTGGGAGCATCAGAGCCCACCAACAGAAAGCTCTGTTGGTGGGCAGGAAAGGGGGGTGGGGGATCACTTGTGTGCTGAGTTTTACGGCCCTGCAGCGAGCTCTTAAAGCTGCAGTGGCCTATTTTGTGAAAAATGGCCTGGTCACTAGTGGATTTAAGCCCTGGTCCTTATGTGGTGGAGTACCAGAACCAATGGATTATAAAAAAGATTTATACATACCTGGGGCTTCCTCCAGCCCCATCCGCTCGGATCACTCCCACGCCGCCGTCCTCTGCTGCCTGTAGCTCCAGTAACGGGTCACGTCACTTCCGTCAGTCGGAGCAAGTCTGTGCAGGAGTAATGCGCCCTCTGCGTATCTCTCCAGCGGCTGCTGGAGAGATACGTAAAGAGAGCACTTCTCTTGCGTCAGACTGGCCGCGACTGGCTGAAGATTCGGGACCCGTTACCGGCGCAGGAGAAGACTGAGGATGGCGGCGTGCTAACGATCCGTTTAGAGGGGGCCGGAGGAAGCCCCAGGTATGTATAAAACTTTTCTAATACATCGGCCCCTTTTTCCTTTAAATATGGTAAGTGGGTGGGGGAAGGCGGGGGGGGCCCAGTAGGTTTTCCCAGTATGGGAAAAAAATTCTGATGGCAGCCCTGACTATAGATGCTGACACTTAGCCAATGAGTGCAGCTTAGGGGAGGAGGAATGGGCGGCCAAATTTTCCACTTAGACGGAAGTCTTGCTCCATACAAACGTAAACATAATTTTAGGGTCAGCCGAGGCAGAGGCGAGAGAGGCTCCAGCCTCAGGGTGCAGTGTAGGAGGGGGGCAGGGCGGGGCAGAGGTGAGAGAGGCCCCAGTCTCAGGGCGCAGTGTAGGAGGGGGCGCAGGGCGGGGCAGAGGTGAGAGAGGCTCCAGCCTCAGGGCGCATACTCACTCAGCTATTATTGCCCTATTGTGTTTGAAGCAGAGAGAAATAAGAAAAGGGGATACATGGCAGTGACTGCAAGCCAGATAACTAGAGATTAAGGTGTAGGAGGTGTTGGGGGTCCTGGGGCACCTCTTAGTGTAATAGCAATCAGTGTGTGACAGCCGGGGTGGGAGGGATGGAGGACCTTGTCCCAACTCTGCATAATTTATTCAGCTTGGGCATTTACCCCTTATTAGTGCTGGATAGAGGTCGGTGCCCATTCTGTATGCATTGCTTGGCCCACAGAGGCAAAGAGGAAGGATAAGCATGGGTTCAGATGACGGCTTAGGGCAAGGCAAGCTGATAAGCGTATGCTGTTCCCTTCTGTTTGTAAGAGGGCAAAAGTGTAATTTTATGATGATAAGATATGTTCCAAGAGTATGCAAATGTATGCAAACTGCAGACCTATCCAACAAATCTGAACAGGAGGTGGAATGGTCGAAAAGAGAAGGAATGGTCAGAAATTTCAGCCGGTCCCATTTTTAAAATTGGAAATCGACTTTCCCATTGGAAAATCCCCATCGGAAAATCAGATTTCCACAGAAATCTAATTTACCGCAACTTGGTAATGTTAGGCCAATCAAAGCCCTCGGAAACATTCAACCAATCAAAGAACACAGAAATTCTAACAGTTAAATCTGATTGCCGCGGTAATTATAGGCCAATCAAAAAGACTCGGATACCACTGAGTATTTTCGAGTCTTCTGATTGGCTTACATTTTCCGAGGTTTTCTTTTTTTCATGGTAAATCTACCAAGTATTTCTGATTTTCCAATTTACCACGAAATTTTGGAAAATCGGAAATACTCCGTAGTATTGGACCAATCAGAGAACGAGGTGATTTTCCCACAAAAATTCAAAGTGTTTTGATTGGCCTATAATTACCGCAGCAATCCGATTTCTGCTTAAACCATTCTGCGTTCTCTGATTGGTAGAACGCTTCCGAGTTCTGAAGTATTTAGCCAGTTAGCTGTTTACAAGTATATATTGTAATGTAAAGTATTGGTTTTTTTTTTACGGAATCCATACATTACTGCCATTCGCAAAATATTATGAACTTTGTAAAAACCCAGTACATTTTTGGAAATCGCATTATCGTCAGTATACTGCGGTATTGTAAATTGCGTTAATATCTGCGGAGTCAGAAATCGGCATTTCCGACCATCCCTACTGAGGGCCGAATAAAATGGTGTGAGGGGCCGGATCAGGCCCGCGGGCCGTGTGTTTGACACCTGCGCCATATAGGATGGCACTCACAATATTTATTAGCTCAGGTAGTTCCCCATTGTGTGATAAAAATAGGCTGATATCTGCTGAAGTAGCAGAAGAAACATGGGCACCTCGTTACTGTCCCCCCTCCCCCCGCCCGGCTGTCATCTCTGCGCGGTGCGGGCGTCGTTGTACACGCTGGCTTCGAATGGGATAAGCCATTCATCTCTCATTGTAGTCGGCTTGTGGCCTCCACTGTGAGAATATGCGAGTGTCAGCAGAAATCATACCACATTCATCATGGCTGCCACTGTCACATAGGCGCTCGCCAATGTATAGGGCGGCCTAATTGAGATATATGCCGCCTATTTTTAGCGCTGGAGGCTAAGCCCACCTGGCAGAGCGAGAGCGGCAGGATTACAGGTCTGTAAGATGCCACAACACTATTTACACAAGCAGGATTACTTCTCGCTCACGCAGACCGCGAC